>NC_057795.1:389683820-389714026 GCF_018294505.1 Triticum aestivum | reverse complement strand
ATGGCAGCCCAAACGCTCATCGCGGAGCGCCCTAAGCTCCTAACAGTTGTCGGTGTTGTGGGTGTGCATGTTGTGGAAGATGCAAAACGGGCGACCATCCTTGATGGGCTCGTCGCAGTCACGACCACATTTCAGCTCAGGCTCCACTGCCAACACGGCAGGGCC
Organism: Triticum aestivum; assembly: GCF_018294505.1. Taxonomy (NCBI): domain Eukaryota; kingdom Viridiplantae; phylum Streptophyta; class Magnoliopsida; order Poales; family Poaceae; genus Triticum; species Triticum aestivum. The sequence continues at coordinate 389,713,861 of NC_057795.1, read as the reverse complement.
CTTGCGCTTCACTTCCATGGCCTTGGCCTTCATGTCTTCGGGCTCGACATCAGGGTTGCCGAGGAGAGCAAGGCGGCCTTCTTCCGCCCTCATGCACTTGTTGTCCAGGTTGAACAGCTCCAGCATCGTGCACATGTCATCATTGATGGCGAGCTTCTCACTCATCCTGACATCTGTGACGCCTTTGGTGAACACAAAGATGATGGCTTCGTCCGAGGCCTTGGGATCTTGAGGCAGACTTGGGTAAAGCGCTGGATGTACTTGCGGAGGGTCTCGCCAGGGCGCTGCTTCACACGTCGCAGGTCGATGATGGTGAGGGCACAGTCACGGGTGCCTAGAAGTTGGCGATGAACCACTCGCGAAGCTCTCTCCACGAGGAGATTAACCCTTCGGGGAGGTTCATGAGCCAGGAACACGCGCCATCCTTGAGGGCCATGGGGAACCAGTTCACCATGACCTTGTCATCACCATTCAATGACTCGATGCTCATCGTGTAGAGATGGAGGAATTCCGCGGGGTCGGGGATGTCGTCGAAGCACGGGGGCAGCTCCGGCTTGAACGTGACTAGCCAGACCACCCGGCGTAGCTCTCGGGTGAAGGCGCGGCAGCCTGCGGCGCTCACGGGTGCACCTCGCGCGGGAGCAGCACGGTCCTGGCGCCCATGTGCCATGGCATATTGGACGGCCCGATCTTTGAGCCGGCGCAGCAGCGCGGGAGGCGCACGCGCGTCATGCATCGGCTAATTCACAATTTGGTAGTTGTCCTCGTCACGAGCCGGCACAGGTTCTCCACGCGGCGGCCTGCGCAACCGTGCGTCATGCCGAAGCTCGGCGTTGTCGTCGTGCAGAGGAGGAGGCGGAGCCGCGCCATGCGCCACATCGCCCGCGTGAGACATGGGAGGACGGAGCGAGTGGGAGGGTGTCGGGGCCTTACTCGCAGCATTGACGAGCCCGGTGATGCGGCCCAGCCATGTGTCGTAGCCTTTGTTGGCAGGGCGTAGCGCAGCAGCTCGCGCACATGAGCAGCGCGGTGCTACCTCTTGAGCATGAGTTGGTTTTTACCTTGAAGAGGAAAGGGTGATGCAACAAAGTAGCGTAAGTATTTCCCTCAGTTTTTGATGACCAATGTATCAATCCAGTAGGAGGCTCCACACAAGTCCCTCGTACCTACACAAACAAACAAGAACCTCGCAACCAACGCGATAAAGGGGTTGTCAATCCCTTCACGACCACTTGCGAAAGTGAGACCTGATAGAGATAATAAGATAAGATAAATATTTTTGGTATTTTTATGATATAGAATGAAAAGTAAAGATTGCAAAATAAAGTAGATAGGAAACTTATATGATGGAAAATAGACCCGGGGGCCATAGGTTTCACTAGTGGCTTCTCTCAAGATAGCATAAGTATTACGGTGGGTGATCAAATTACTGTCAAGCAATTGATAGAAAAGTGCATAGTTATGAGAATATCTAGGCATGATCATGTATATAGGCATCACGTCCGCGACAAGTAGATCGAAACGATTCTGCATCTACTACTATTACTCCACACATCGACCGCTATCCAGCATGCATCTAGAGTATTAAGTTCATAAGAACAGAGTAACACATTAAGCAAGATGACATGATGTAGAGGGATAAACTCAAGCAATATGATATAAACCCCATCTTTTATCCTCGATGGCAACAATACAATACGTGCCTTGCTGCCCCTGCTGTCACTGGGAAAGGACACCGCAAGATTGAACCCAAAGCTAAGCACTTCTCCCATTGCAAGAAAGATCAATCTAGCAGGCCAAACCAAACTGATAATTTGAAGAGACTTGCAAAGATAACCAATCATACATAAAAGAATTCAGAGGAGATTCAAATATTTCTCATAGATAAACTTGATCATAAACCCACAATTCATCAGATCTCGACAAACACACCGCAAAAAGAGTTACATCAAATAGATCTCCAAGAAGATCAAGGAGAACATTGTATTGAGATTAAAGAGAGAGAAGAAGCCATCTAGCTAATAACTATGGACCCGAAGGTCTATGGTAAACTACTCACAACTCATCGGAGAGGCCTTGGCGATGATGTAGAAGCCCTCCGTGATCGATTTCCCCTCCAGCAGAGCGCCAAAAAAGGTTCCAAGATGGGATCTCACGGGAACAAAGGGTTGCGGTGGTGGAAATAGGGTTTCGTGGTGCTCCTGGATGTTTTCGGGGTACGTAAATATATATAGGCGAATGAAGTCAGTCAGAGGAGCCACGAGGCGCCCACGAGGCAGGGGCACCCCCCCTAGGGCGCGCCTTGCACCCTCGTGGCTGCCTCGACTGCTTCTTGACGTCCACCCCAAGTCTCCTAGATTTCGTTTGTTCCAAAAAGATCGCTCCCGAAGGTTTCAATCCGTTTGGACTCCGTTTGATATTGCTTTCCTTCGAACACTGAAATAGGAAAAACAACAATTTGGGCTGGGCCTCCGGTTAGTAGGTTAGTCCCAAAAATGATATAAAAGTGTATAGTAAAGCCCATAAACATCCAAAATGGGTAATATAATAGCATGGATCAATCAAAAATTATAGATACGTTGGAGACGTATCAAGCATTGCCAAGCTTAATTCCTGTTCGTCCTCGAGTAGTAAATGATAAAAACAGAATTTTTGATGTGGAATGCTACCTAGCATATTTCTCAATGTAATTTTCCTTATTGTGGCATGAATGTTCAGATCCAAATGATTCAAGATAATAATTCATATTGACATAAAATAGTAATACTTCAAACATACTAACAAGTAATCATGTCTTATCAAAATAACATAGCCAAAGAAAGCTTATCCCTACAAAATCATATAGTTAGGCCATGCTTCATTTTCATCACACAAAATATTCCCATCATACACAACCCCGGTTTCAGCCAAGCAATTGGTTCATACTTTTTAACGCGCTTCAGCTTTTTTGAACTCTTACGCAATACATGAGCGTAAGCCATGGATATAGCACTATGGGTGGAATAGAATATGATGATGGAGGTTGTGTGGAGAAGACAAAAAAAGGAGAAAGTCTCACATTGACGAGGCTAATCAACGGGCTATGGAGATGCCCATCTATTGATGTCAACATGAGGAGTAGGGATTGGCATGCAACAGATGCACTAGAGCTATAAATGTATGAAAGCTCAACAAAAGAAACAGTGGGTGTGCATCCAACTTGCTTGCTCACGAAGACCTAGGGCATTTTGAGGAAGCCCATCATTGGAATATACAAGCCAAGTTCTATAATGAAAAATTCTCGCTAGTATATGAAAGTGGCAACATAAGAGACTCTCTATCATGAAAATCATGGTGCTACTTTGAAGCGCAAGTGTGGAAAAAGGATAGTAACATTGTCCCTTCTCTCTTTTTCTCTCATTTTTTTTATTTTTTTATTCTGGTGGGCTTCTTTGGCCTCCTTTTTATTTGGGTTTCTTTGGCCTCTTTTATTTTTCATAAAGTACGAAGTCTCATCCCGACTTGTGGGGGAATCATAGTCTCCATCATCCTTTCCTCACTTGGGACAATGCTCTAATAATGAAGATCATCACACTTTTATTGATGTACAACTCTACAATTACAACTCAATACTTAGAACAACGTATGACTCTATGTGAATGCCTCCAACGGTGTACCGGGATATGCAATGAATCAAGAGTGACATGTATGAAAGAATTATGCATGGTGGATTTGCCACAAATACAATGTCAACTGCCTGATCATGCAAAAAGCAATATGACAATGATGGAGAGTGTCATAATAAACGAAACTGTGGAAAGTTGCATGGCATATCTCGGAATGGCTATGGAAATGCCATAATAGGTAGGTATGGTGGCTGTTTTGAGGAAGATACAGGGAGGTTTATGTGTGATAGAGCATATCGTATCACGGGGTTTGGATGCTCCGGCGAAGTTTGCACCAACTCTCAAGGTGAGAAAGGGCAATGGACGGTACCGTAGAGGCTAGCAATGATGGAAGGGTAAGAGTGCGTATAATCCATGGACTCACATTAGTGATAAAGAACTCATATACTTATTGAAAAAGTTTATTAGCCCTTGAAGCAAAATACTGCTACGCATGCTCCTAGGGGAAGGGTTGGTAGGAGTTAACCATTGCGCGATCCCGACCTCCACACATAAGGAAGGCAATCAAAAGAGCACCCCATGCAACAAATTTGTTACACAACTTTTACCATACGTGCATGCTATGGGACTTGCCAACTTTAACAAAAGTATTTCTTAATTTCATAAGTACCCAACTAGCATGTCTCTGACATTACCACCTTTATATCTCAAAACAATTATCAAGCATCAAATTGATCATAGTGTTTAATGCATTCTATATGATAGTTTTTATTATACCCAATTTGGATGCTCATCATTCTAGGACCAATTTTATAACCATAGCAAATACCATGATGTTCTAAAAGACTCTCAAAATAAAATAAGTGAAGCATGAGAGATCAATAATTTCTACAAAATAAAACCGCCGCCGTGCTCTAAAAGATATAAGTGAAGCACGTAGAGCAAAACTGTCTAGCTCAAAAGATATAAGTGAAGCACATAGATCATTCTAATAAATTCCGATTCATGTGTGTCTCTCCCAAAAGGTGTGTACAGCAAGGATGATTGTGGTAAACTAAAAATCAAAGACTCATATCATACAAGACGCTCCAAGCAAAACACATATCATGTGGTGAATAAAAATATAGCTCCGAGTAAGGTTACCGATAGACAGACGAAAGAGGGGATGCCTTCCGGGGCATCCCCAAGCATAGGATTTTCGTTGTATTTGAATTATCTTGGGGTGACATGGGTATCCCCAAGCCGGTGGCTGCACCCCATGGATGTACATCGACGGACGCTTGCCGGAGAACTCATTGGTGACGTCTTCTTTCATGCATGCTTCCACAAAGACAGTAGGAAGGCTACCGGCAAATAGCTCGGCACTAACTCCACGCCACCGATGACACCAAAGGGCTTGTCGGTGTGCGGCCTGGCACCATCTACACCACCCATGACCATGTTGGAGTCGTCATCATCAACCTCCGGCTCAACAAGGAAGGCTGCTACATCAACATGTCATCATCATCTTCATTGACTTCACACTTGGCGGGGACACCGACTACATCGACACACTGTCATCGGACTACATTGACACGGCGTCGCAATCTTCATCAACTCTTCATATGGCGAGTGTATCGTCTACATCGATGTCGTCGAATGTCCACATGATGTCGCCATCTGCTTTGACTTATTACCTCGCGAGAACATAGACTACACTAGCACGCCGCCATTCATCTACACCGAGCGGATGTCGTCCCCGTAACTACGACGACCCAAGGTCTACATTGACGAGCCAATATTGTTGTCATCATTAAGCACCGATGCCATGCGGTGATACTCAAGTCTACTCCAACCTCTACATCAACACACATCCCCGACATCATCCAAGCTCCGACGAGGCAAAGCTATACTCCATCAACATGTCTTTTTCCGATGAAGCTATCCATATCTTGCCAGGCACCGACGAGGCGAAGGCAAGTCATCCAGTCTGACACTGATAAGGCAGACATCACCAGGCCGGGCACCGACGAGGCGAAGGCTGCTCACATCTTCATCATCGAACAATGACAAGACGAAGGGATATGGCTAAGCATTGCTAGAGCGATGGGTGTACTGCTCTCCCCTTCATTTCATCACCACATCCACATCATCTAGACCAAGCCAATGGAGCAATTGAAGCCTTCAACAAGATGCTCAAGAAGACATTGACAAGGAACATGAGAGACTGGGATGACCATCTCTTCGAGTCCTTATGGGTGTACCACGTCACGGTTTGTACCCTGATACAGGCGACTCCGTTTTCTTTCATTTACGTTAGTGAGGCAGTCCTACCACTGGAGGTCCAACTGCCCTCTTTGAGTGTGGCTATCCAAGATGAGATCACCCAAGATGAACAGGTACAACTGCGTTTCCAGGAGCTCGACGCCCTTGAAGAGGGGCGACTTCATGCCCTACAGAACTAGGAGCTTTACCACTAGAATATGGTGAGAGCTTACGACAAGATCGTCAAGCAACACGTCTTCCAAAAAGGCGAGTTGTTTCTTGTGCTCAGGCGTCCCATCCTCGTGATGCACAATATGAAGGGCAAGTTCGAGCCAAAGTGGGAAGGATCATATGTCATCAAGCAAGTCTACAATGCGGGAGCATACCAGCTCGTCGATTCCCAGGGAGTCCGGCTGTGCCCCCAATCAACGGAAGGTTCCTCAAAAAATTATTTTCTTAAAATTTTGCCTCTTTTGTTGCGTTTTAGATTTTTCATTAGGGAAACTTTTCCGTGGGCTATCGGATCCATGATGCATTCTCCCTTGCATTTTGTGGATACATCTATTTTCTCCAATTTTTATGGACTAAGTCCAACAGCAAAATAAGGCTTTCCCCTATCGCACTACGTTGTTGATTGAAGTTTTGGCTACACCGGGATTTGTTAGAGGGTGGCACAATGTCTTAGGTTGCAGGTGGAGCGGCTCCTACACCCATGATGCACGACACTTATGATGTGTATGCTTCCGGAGGTAGCGGAGATGATTACTTGGGAACTTCTGAATATTGAGATCCCGCGCTCTTCATGTTTCCTAGCATGCCTCATGTTCACAAAGGCTCGCGCCCCTGGGAAGACTATAGGAAAAGATCATGTAGGGCTGCCTGATCCAACATAAGTTGTTTTGGTGTGTAGTCACATGGCAACCCTGGGGTGTGCCACCAGAAGCCCCAGATAAAGTGCTATAGGGTTTTTCCTAGTCCATAGAGGTGAACAGTTGCCTTCCAAGTTCCCAAGGTGGATCCCTATGAGATCCCGGAAGATGAGTCCTCAAGAAGTTCAAGCCGATTATTAAAGCAAGTCCATGAAGTCTGTGGCCAAGAAGCAAATTAAAAAAAATCCCAACAGACCAAGAAGCTGTCAAGTGTTCCCAAGCACTAACAAACCCACTGGAAGGAAGGTGGGAGGTAACTGTTCACGACCCCTTAATATGCACGAAGAAAAATCACCAAGCAATTGTCCCAAAATCATTTTCCTGAACCTACCATACCCAAGTCTCTGGGTTCATGGGGTATGTGCAGGGGGCATGTGGAGTTGTGGGGCCCTCAGTATGATGATGGGCTAGAGTATGAATTTTTGTTGCCTCTCAGAAGCATCCCGAAACCCGGCGTCTTCATACACATTCACCTAAGCGATTTAAGTTGTTGAGTTGCAATCGTCAAGGTCTTTCGACGGTTCCCAATGACAACTTCCTTCAGTAGCCTTCTCAGATATCACGCCTAATAGCTTGTGTATAATGGGAAAGCCAACATTTAAAAAAAATACCCACAACCTTTTTTTCGCCTATTTTTGTTTACTGTTTCTAGTTGTGCTCCGCCAACATCTTTGCAGCCATGGAGAGGCACTCCTTGTCATCATCGACGGCATTCTAATGACAAACCACTACATGAAACAATGATATGGGTGTTTGGGTGCAGTGATACCCATGCGTCCCTGACAGCACTGACAACAGCCCAACAACCAATGGTCTACACCGACACGCACGATGGGTGCCAGAAGGCAACACCTGCGCTTATGAAGGTGGTGTCGATGTGTCTCCATTGTCCCGTCTCCAACAACAATGAAGCATGGGGGCAACATCAACCCCTCAATCATTCGTAAAGCTGATGGCGTCTCAGCGTACTCCCAGAATTGTCATGCCATGAATGGTGTGGCGATCCACTCAATAAAGGGGAGCTATCGATGGTCTATCGATGCCTCGCCTACATCAACTCAAACAGATCAAGGGAACAGTGCAACGCACCAGTGCGGCCAGCGTGAATCTCTGAAACCCTCCAATGAAGTCGGTTGGCACTGTAGCAGCTAGACAGTCGCAACGAGATTGGTAAATTTTGATTTTTGTTTTCAGGACAAGGCATGATTTTTCGACATGGAACGAAGATGAGATAGGGTTGCCTCGTTGACCGGCATCGTGCCTGTTATATGATCCAACGAGCTCCCAAGAGAACACAAGAGTGGATGGATATACCTACACTAAAATTACATCATTACTAACAAATCATCTTCGAAACGACGCACATGTCGTCACCATGGAGACACCATCTCCGAATTTGTTCTTCGGGCTGCATATGAACTATGTGCCGAGGAAAATATATTCGTCGAGTCAAGCTTGATTTGCTTCGCACTCAAGTTCAACTCGACGAGGGGGCATTTGTTCGATGAGATTTTTCACAACAAGTAGTAGGAAAATAGAGAGCGGATAAGTTAAACAAAGTTATCTAATGATAACTTGCTCAAATATTTTCTGGCCATTGTGCGTACATACATGGAGCAAGGAGTGCCCATGAGTGTAAGATAAAAAAAAGAAATATGCATGTGTGCATACTGCACATCTATTGGGATTGATGGACTAGTTGTACACGTGCATGTGCATGCACACCATGCGTATCAATTCATGCATGCAAGGTCAAAAACTAACTACACCGTATTTGTATGTATTCAGGTATCTGCGGCCGGCGGGGAAGTACCACCAAGTACCGCGCATATACGTACATGGCCGAATACCCGGTTAACTAATCGTGCACATAAAATACCTAGCTTTATTTTGATATATATAAACAGGTTAAATGTTTGCACGCTAGGTTCAATCTAAAGAACGAACATGTAAGGAAGGGAAAGACATGTTTGTACAAGAATTAGCACGTCGGCAACTATCGCGTATATATCACTACAAAAAAATACACTTCCATGATGATACGTGTTTGTCACAGTAGGTCGCGTTTTTTGTCATGCATGTACATCCATAACGATTTTATGGCAGAATCAAGATAGTCATTACCTGTGTTGTCGTAGAAGTGTTCCATGACATTACCAAAATTATCATCATGGAAGTGTCCACTTCCATGACGATAAATCGCGCGTCACAGAAGTGCTTTCATCAAGGGTGACCGACACGTGGCATCCATCGTAACGGAACACCGTTAAGCTATCAGGTCGGGTTTTGGATCCGATAACCCGTTAATAGCCCTGACCAATGGGGATTTTCCACGTGTAAAATCATCATTGGCTAGAGGAGACACGTGTCAGCTCCGCGTTGGCATAGGTGTCACTCATCCAATGGGTGAGACGCGCCTATGATATGTTGACACGTGGACTGGCCCATCAAGTTTAAATGGGCCGGCCCAACTAAAGGCCCACAAGATTTTGCAGACCATAATGGACCGGCCCAGCTAAAGACCCACGAGATTTTGCGGACCATAATGGGCTGGCCCAGCTAAAGGCCCACAAGATTTTGTGGGCCATAATGGGTCGGTCCAGGTAAAGGCCCACAAGATTTTTGTGTGCCATAATGGTCCGGCCCAGGTAAAGGCCCACAAGATTCTTGCGGATCATAATGGGCCGGCCCCTCTAAAGGCCCATGAGATTTTGCCGACATTAATTGGCCGGCCCAGCTATAGGCCCACAAGATTTTGAGGACCCTAGTAGGCCAACCCATTAACTGGCTGCCATGTTTTGGGTCAAATGTCGGCCCATATTTGATCCGGTCGATTAATGGCCTACCATGTTCCGGGCCTAATAATGGCCCATATGAGATCCGGTCCGTTAAAAGCCTACCACGTTCTGGGCCAAATTATGGCCCAGACCAGGTCTGGCCCTTTAAGAGGCTTTGGGCTAAATTATGGCCCATATCAGATTCGGCCCGTCAATGGACGCTATGCTTTTGGGCCCACTTGCTAAAGGCCCATTTAGTAATTCGGCCTGATATTAGTTTCGGCATGTTAAGGGCCCGTTTAACATTTCGGCCCTATGTTAATTTCGTCCTGTTAAAAGCCCGTCATATAGTTGGGCCTAACTACGGACTAGTTTGCATCCGGCCTGCTCGCAGCCGATATCTGATTGGGCCAAACAAGGACTGAGACAATTTGGCCCGTTAAAAGCCCGTGATTTGATTCGCACAATCATGGGGCCGGGGTCCATTTCGGGCTGCTGTCGACCCGTGAGCTGTTCGGCACATTTCGGGCCCAACCTACTTCTTAGCCTCCTAAAATCCCATTGAGTTTTCTTGCGAAAAGAGGGTCGGGGGTTACTCAGCCTATTAAAGACCAGAATCTACTAGTGGGCCAGTTTACTTTTGGCCTTTTAATGGACCAAGATGACGGGGCCCATGATGCGGATCTGTCATGCCCAATATGCGATACTATCCTAAAGAGACTCGAAGGTCCCACCAAAGATAGAACCGCATATTGAAACACTTTTGCAAGGTGGATATCATTACATCAACATTACATAATAGATGGGGATACATATAAGAGGCATACAATGCCACACGAATACAACATCATCATACATAAGATCAACATCCGACTACGGATGAAACACAAACAGGAACTCAAACGACATCCACCCTGCTAGCCCAGGCTGCCGACCTGGAACCTATCCCCTGATCAAAGAAGAAGCAGAAGAAGAACTCCAAAACAAGAAAACATCGCTCTCGCGTCATGATCATCGCATAACCTGTACCTGCAATTGTTGTTGTAGTAATCTGTGAGCCACAAGGACTCAGCAATCCCATTACCATGGGTATCAAGACTAGCAAAGCTTAAAGGGTAAAGAAGGAGTAAAGTGGTGAGGTTGCAGCAGCGACTAAGCAAGATATGGTGGCTAACATACGCAAATAAGAGCGAGAAGAGAAGCAAAGGAACAGTCGTGAAGCTAGCAATGATCAAGAAGTGATCCTGAACTCCTACTTATGTGAAACATAACCCAAAACCATGTTCACTTCTCAGACTCCGCCGAAAAGAGACCATCACGGCTACACACGCGGTTGATGCGTTTTAATTTGGATCTGGTGTCAAGTTATCTACAACCAGACATTAACAAATTCCCATCTGCCGCATAACCGTGGGCACGGCTTTCTAAAGTTTATACCCTGCAGGGGTGTCCCAACTTAGCCCATGATAAGCTCTCGCGATCAACGAAGGATATTCCTTCTCCCAGGAAGACCCGATCAGACTCAGAATCCCGGTTTACAAGACATTTCGACAATGGTAAAACAAGACCAGCAAGACCACCCGATGCGCCGACAATCCCGATAGGAGCTGCACATATCTCGTTCTCAGGGCAACACCGGATGAGCAATCCGTACAACTAAAACCAGACCTCAAGTTTCCCTGAGGGGGCGCTGCAAAGGGCTCTGGTTCGGACCAACACTTAGAGAAGCACTGGCCCGGGGGGGGGCTAAAATAAAGATGACCCTTGGGTTAATTACTCCCAAGGGAAAAGTAGGTGGTGGTGAGGCATATGGTAAAACCAAGGTTGGGCCGTGCTGGAGGAGTTTTATTCAAAGCGAACTATCAAGGGGGTCCCATAAATCACCCAACCGCATAAGGAACGCAAAATCCGGGAACATAACACTGGTATGACGGAAACTAGGGCGGCAAGAGTGGAACAAAACATCAGGCATAAGGCCGAGCCTTCCACCCTTTACCAAGTATATATATGCATTAATTAAATAGGAGATATTGTGATATCCCAACATAATCTTGTCCACCATGGAGCAATCTTCAACTTCACCTGCAACTAACAACGCTATAAGAGGGGCTGAGCAAAGCGGTAACATAGCCAAGCAATGGTTTGCTAGGAAGGGTGAAAAGGTTAGGGGCTGACATGGCACATTGGGAGGCTTGAAGAGCAAATGATAGGCAGTGTAGCATAGTGATAGAACGAAGCAAGTAGCATAGCAATGATAGTAGTGAGATCCAAGGTGACGGTCATCTTGCCTGAAATCCCGCTAGGAAGAAGAACGAGTCCATGAAGAAGACAAGCGGACGTAGTCGAACGGGTCCTCTCAATCGCAACGTTACCGGGACTAAGAAGCAACACCGGAAAGAAGCAAGGAACATAGTAAAGAACCATCACATAAACATGGCCTGATGCGCAACCAAGTATGATGCATGTCCGGTTTAAAGAGGCATGGCATGGCAAAGTGCAACAAACAATACTACAAGTTAAGTGGAGCTCAATATGCAACGAGTTGCATATTGACAAAACACCACATGCAATTATTTAGTTTGATCTCGGTTAGGTACCCAACCATATTAAATGTTATTAGCATGGCAAGGGGGGTGAAGCATAAGTAAACTAGCTATTTAGGTAGGTTTAAATGAGGCCGAAAACAACAAACAACAATTCCGGAAAATCCTCATGTCCATGTTTTAGTTTTGGTACTGTTCTGCCCTAAACGATAATTTATTGTTGTGAAACAGTAAAATAAAGTCCACCATGTTAAACTAGGCAGTTTTCCACCCCATTTACATATAAAGAACATTTAAAACCGAGCTACAGTTATTTAGTTATGAAATAAATCATTTTAGCATGGCATTTAAGCAAATTTAAACAAACAACATTTTAAATATTTTAAACATGGATGAAAGTTGGATATTATTAAAGTAAACAAAATTCTAAGCATTTTACATGTTTAAAACATTTTAATCCGATGCACGGTTCATGAGTTATTAAATGCATGAAGATGAGGGTCTTTTCTGTAAAACTGCAAAACCTGGGATAATTGCTAAAATCGCAGAACTGAAAAAAAACCTACACGGGCCAAAACTGAAACCGGAGCAGGCCCAACAGTAAAAAAAACAAGAAGCGCTGGGGGTGTGGCCTCACCCATGGGCTTCGGCCCGGCTCGGTGAGGAGGGCGCTGGCTGGGCCGGACAGGGACGAGGCCCACGAGGCCGGGTCAACGGGCGCAGGGACTTGGCGCTACGTGCGTCGTCCTTGCGCAAGGGCGAAGCAAAGGAGGCGAGCAGGGCGGCGGTGGTGTTGGCGGCCTCCGGTGGGGCGGCGCGGTGATCTTGAGGCGGGGATGCAAGGCCTTGGCGAAGAAGTGGCCCAGGGCGCGGAGGCAAAGCGCCTGGCTGAGCGCAGTCAACGGGCATTGAACGAGGCATCATCCTCCTCTGCACGAAGCAGAGGCTGGACAGGCGCGGCGCGATGGGACTTGGGCATCAGCAGGTTCCGGAGGCCGTCGGCCATGGCATGGTGATCCTCTGTTCGTGGCGGTCGTGCATGTATAGGCACAAGGAGGGCCTCGCCGGGTTCGTGTGGGAGAAGTTCAGGAGGTGCGCGAGGCTGGGGTGCTGCATATGAGGACCGGCGTCGGGGATGGCTTGCGGGAGCTCTGGCGTCGAAGGAGAACGGCAGGACGCCAATGCTTGCAAGAACCGGGCGGAGGAGGAGCGAATCTGGGGGTCGGGGTGCCAGATCCGGGCTCCAAGAGAACTTCGAACGCCGGTGGAGACAGATCAGCGCGGCGAAGAGCTCCTGTCCATGGCAACAGTACAGAGAGAGGATTAAGGGAGAGAATCCAGAGGAAGGAGAAGAACGGAGGGAGGGGTGGGCGCTCATCTTGCTAGCTGCAGGTTCGGGACGGAACGGAGGACGTCGGCGGCGGTCGTCCTGCTGGGCTCCGGGGCGAACACGGGGATGAGGAGGAGCTTGGGGCTCGGGCGAGGAGTGGATCGAGGGGGCCTGGGGTTGGTTTGATGCTGAAAATGAGGGAGGCGGTCGATGCGATCTAGAGGGATCCCGATGGAGAGAGTGGGTTGGTGGCGGCGATGGGACAAGCTTGGCGGCAGCGGGTGAGGGGATGGATGGATGGGACAGCCTAGGGTCTAGGGTTAGACTATAAATATGAGAAAGAGCGTAGTTTGGATCATCAGATCGAAATCCGATGTATGAGAATAAATAGGTAGGGAAGGCCAAATAAGAAAACGAAGACATTTTATAGATGTTTGGGGATGATCCGGACCCATTGGTCACAACTGCCCGGGTCGGGTTCGGGACAGCTTCGGACGCACGCAAAGGGGTTGGTGACTGTGAAGAGAGGGTGGGCATTTAGACGAGAGGGGAAAACAAAGACAAAGGGGTCCGATGAAAGGCCACGGGAACAAGGGGGTTTTTGTTGGTCTCGGAGAAAGAGAGAAGAGAGGGGTCCAATTGCTGTGAGAGAAGGTCAACAAGGACAAGCGGTCTGACAACAGGGACTCGAAAAACCTGGTTGGTCTCGGAACATTCAACGAAAGCAAGGGGGGACGCGGCAACTACGAGCAGATGCAAGTTTTAAAAACAATGACGACAACGAGTGCTGATGCAATAAGGATGATGTCATGAGATGAAATGCAAGGCATGAACAAAATGCAAAACAAAAGACAAAAACCCAACCACGGAGGAAAATAACATATCGCATCTCCGAAAAAGTCAAGAGTTGGAGTTACGAATATGGAAAGTTGTATCCGGTGCGTTACAACACTCCACCACTACGAGAGGATCTCGTCCCGAGATCTAAGATGGCACCGGAGGGAAAAGGAAGAGGAAGATAAGAGATAAACTAAGTTGCTTCTTTGACGAACGAGTGAAACCATGAACTTTGAGAGGTTGAGCAATTTAAAAGAAAGAGTACAACAGAGATGAACGAGATTGCAAGCAATCCGTTAGAAAAGAGGAACAATACGAGAACTTGAAGGTTGCAAAGACATGAATCAAGAGTTTAATGGACAAGAAAGAATTCGAAACCACTCCGGTTAAAACAAGATGAGAGAGGAAGAATTCGGGCAGCACTCTGGTTGAACATGGAAGGAATAGAACATGAACTTGAGAAGATGGGATGATACTTGATGAAATCAACAACACACTGCCTCTGGAACTATTGAAAGAATGGCACAAGGGGTAAGAAAGATTTCAGACAGCAGTCCGGTTAAAAAGAGAGGTAAAACTTGATAAGATAAAAGAACTTGAATGAGAACACAACACTCCAGTTAAATGGATAAGCAAGAAAATAATATCAACTTGACAAAACGAGGTGATGGGCGAAGAGCACAACATCACAAAGCCTCCGGAAGAAATGAAAGAATGGAATGGAATGAACAGAGGAAAACTTGATTTTGAAGAGAACGCTTACAGGAAATGCTAGAACGGAGTTGTTGGATTATCAACAACGAAAGGATAAGCTTGTTGTGGGCTTATGGGAAACATCTCAATATTATGAGGTGACAACCGGCCACTAACGGAAACAATTGCTTTGAGTGAGAGCACCAAAGAGATGAAAAACTTCTTCACCGAGATGAGAAGGAGAAAATGGGATCATTGATAAGCACCACAATAGCAACATTCCTTAGGGAAGGCTTTAGGTGAAATCTATACCAAGATAACTCCAGAGAAGAGATTGATGGATTTAAAATACCTCATTCTTGACAACATGTGAATCACGAAACATGAATGGAAATTGTCAAGAATGATATAACACCACCTCAAAAGGTAAGGTAGAAAGAATTGCACTTCGAAATGCAAGAAGAAGAATACTTGATCTCCTCAAAACAAAACATGTCTTGAGCACCCTGTTTAATTTGAGTATAGCTTGGCGGATCATAACTCCAAGAAAAATCTTGAAGAACAATTGAAGAATGAAAATAATCCTTGACGAACCATCATGTAGAGCCTCCATGAAGAACTCTGGTAATAAAAGGATGATAGAAAGAAAGAGAAGTTGAAAGAACAAGGTGAAGCCTTGCAATGATTTAGATGGAGCTTTGCAACGATATAACCGAGAAAACTTGGAACTCCAGAAATAAAAGAATTGAATCACCTCGAGGAAATAAGAATAAGATTTATTGTATGCTTATCCTTCATCAAATTAAATTGAGGAGAAGCAATGGATTTGGCATACTACTTCTTCCCGTAGAAAAGATTAAAAGAGATATCGTGCAAACTTGAGAAGGTATTGATGGAACCACCGGTGGAATTGAAATAACGAATGAATGATTGAATTGATACGATAACGAAGGAAGAGAAATCTTGAACGAACCACAATAAGAAATGAAAATGAACATAGCAAAGGCACAATTCACCGGGAATAACTGGAAAACGAATGAAGATACTTGAGGGGATTTAGATACATGAGAACGAAGAGATCATGAACTGATTAGAGGGTATTTGAATGATGCACCAGAAGAATTCGAGAATGAGAGCTGAATGCTGAGAATGAATAATTCTGAGATGATTGGCTCCGGAGAATGAAACTGAAAAGACTCCTGAATTGCTCCGGATGGGTGAAAAGAATTTCTCACGATCAAAACAAATATGGAGATGGCATGAAGCTAGAACCATGAATCTCCAAGAGGATGCACCAAGATTTTAGAAGAAACACTTCTTCGGTCTTCACATGGTGAGAATGATGACGAGAACCACCAAAATTGTTGAGACGCTCCGGGATGAAGAATAGAAAGGTTGAACCAATGATCAAAAGAATTTGAAAGCGATCTTGAAGAAGACATCTGACTGATGAAAATTCATTCTTACGTCAAACTCGAAAAGAATTAGGAATGGCTCCGGAATAATTAGAAGTGTCAGGTAAGATCCTGGGAAAAGACCTGTGGGTTAGGGCCCACTAAAGAGAAAAATACCGTTGAAAAGGATTGTTGAACAGGTAGATGATGTACCGGAACAATTAAAATCTCTGAATGAGGTGACAACCTCGAATTAATTGGAACACAGACAAATCTCCTGAGATGTCTTTCGAACTCCGGAATGGTAAACTGGCGAGAGGCGAACGAACAGGGAAAACACTTGAGCCGAGGAGAAGAATATGATCAACCCGAAAAACTTGAATTAAGTCCAGCGGAAAAGAAATAGATGAAGACTGACGAACGAGATGAGAATTCACTGGTTGAAAAAATTGAGGGAAGACTGAAGAGGCTCCGTACAAATGAAATTGATGCTTGAATAGAGATTCAGGCTCCGGGAAGAAAAAGGGTGGGAGGGCGGGAAAACAAAGGCAACTTGGGGACGGATGAAACGAACAATGTTGGAAAAAAACTGAGAGGTGATCTTGTGAATGTGATCGGATCCACTTGAAGAGAAGCATGCTGGTTGAAAAAGAATTAACATAACGACCTCGATGGTCAAGAAGGATTAGTATTCACATAGCAATATGAGAACACCGTTTAGGAAAGGTATGGATTCAACACTTGACATCGAAGCAACTCGAATACCACAAATAAAACAAAACAAAGGATTTGGCTTGCAGAATAAGCCGGAACAAACATATGATAGAGATTTACCCAATCCTATATCATGCATCTGTCGGAAAGATATTCTAGGAGCTACTTGAATTCCCACCTATAAAACTCCCGAAACTTTCTGGTTATGCAATCTGGTGTTGGGGATACAGGGGAAGCAATATATCTCACCCAAACTAACAATCCCTACATCCAGCTGTATCCATCCGTCAACACATAACCAAGAAACCTTCGGAAATCGTGTACCTCAACCTTCGAAAAGCATCCGTTATACTAGCTATGGCAATACTCCTGAACTCCCGCCCCAGTACTGGGTGGCGTCGAGGTTATCTCACCAACAACTGCATAAAAGAGATTTTCGATGTCGGCAAAACTCAGGTATGCCAGAACTGCAACGATAAAATTATGATGACAACACCTCGGAGCTCAACTCCCCGGGACACTGCCACAACCCCTAAATGTCAGGAGGCACCAAGAACAATGTTCTCGTCATAAGAATATCAGAACGATCCCAAGATACCCGCGTGATCCTAATTTTTTTTAGTGAAATTTGAGGAGAGGAAAGACAAAACATTTATGTCAGGAGACCTCACCAGAGCGACGAAGGGGACTGAGGAGTAAAAAGAATCCTACTCTCCAATATATATAATCCTAAGACTCAAAAATAGTTTTCTTCTAGACTCAACAACGGCCAACAATCAAGGGGCTCCTATGGTTGGTCGAGGCTCTGATTACCAACTTGTCACGCCTAATATGTGATACTATCCTAAAGAGACTCGAAGGTCCCACCAAGGATAAAACCGCATATTGAAACACTTTTGCAAGGTGGATATCATTACATCAACATTACATAATAGATGGGGATACATACAAGAGGCATACAATGCCACACGAATACAACATCATCATACATAAAATCAACATCCGACTACGGATGAAACACAAACAAGAACTCAAACGACATCCACCCTGCTAGCCCAGGCTGCCGACCTGGAACCTATCCCCTGATTAAAGAAGAAGCAGAAGAAGAACTCCAAAACAAGCAAACATCACTCTCGCATCATGATCATCGCATAACCTGTACCTGCAACTGTTGTTGTAGTAATCTGTGAGCCACGAGGACTCAGCAATCCCATTACCATGGGTATCAAGACTAGCAAAGCTTAAAGGGTAAAGAAGGAGTAAAGTGGTGAGGTTGCAGCAGCGACTAAGCAAGATATGGTGCCTAACATACGCAAATAAGAGCGAGAAGAGAAGCAAAGGAACGGCCGTGAAGCTAGCAATGATCAATAAGTGATCCTGAACTCCTACTTACGTTAAACATAACCCAAAACCGTGTTCACTTCCCGGACTCCGCCGAAAAGAGACCATCACGGCTACACATGCGGTTGATGCGTTTTAATTCGGATCTGGTGTCAAGTTATCTACAACCGGACATTAACAAATTCCCATCTGCCACATAACCGCGGGCACGACTTTCGAAAGTTTATACCCTGGAGGGGTGTCCCAACTTAGCCCATGATAAGCTCTCATGATCAACGAAGGATATTCCTTCTCCCAGGAAGACACGATCAGACTCGGAATCCCGGTTTACAAGACATTTCGACAATGGTAAAACAAGACTGCCCGATGTGCTGACAATCCCGATAGGAGCTGCACATTTCTCGTTCCCAGGGAAACACCGGGTGAGCAATCCGTACAACTAAAACCAGACATCAAGTTTCCCTGAGGGGGCGCTGCAAAGGGCTCTGGTTCAGACCAGCACTTAGAGAAGCACTGGCCCCGGGGGGGGGGCTAAAATAAAGATGAGCCTTGGGTTAATTACTCCCAAGGGAAAAGTAGGTGGTGGTGACGCAAATGGTAAAACCAAGGTTGTGCCTTGCTGGAGGAGTTTTATTCAAAGCAAACTGTCAAGGGGGTCCCATAAATCACCCAACCGCGTAAGGAACACAAAATCCGGGAACATAACACTGGTATGACGGAAACTAGGGCGGCAAGAGTGGAACAAAACACCAGGCATAAGGCTGAGCCTTCCACCCTTTACCAAGTATATAGATGCATTAATTAAATAAGAGATATTGTGATATCCCAACATAATCCTGTCCACCATGGAGCAATCTTCAACTTCACCTGCAACTAACAACGCTATAAGAGGGGCTGAGCAAAGCGGTAACATAGCCAAGCAATGGTTTGCTAGGAAGGGTGAAAAGGTTAGGGGCTGACATGGCAAATTGGGAGGCTTGAAGAGCAAATGATAGGCAGTGTAGCATAGCGATAGAACGAAGCAACTAGCATAGCAATGATAGTAGTGAGATCCAAGGTGACGGTCATCTTGCCTGAAATCCCGCTAGGAAGAAGAACGGGTCCATGAAGAAGACAAGCGGACGTAGTCGAACGGGTCCTCTCAATCGCAACGTTACCGGGACTAAGAAGCAACACCGGAACATAGTAAACAACCATCACATAAACATGGCCTGATGCGCAACCAAGTATGATGCATATCCGGTTTAAAGAGGCATGGCATGGAAAAGTGCAACAAACAATACTACAAGTTAAGTGGAGCTCAATATGCAACAAGTTGCATATTGACAAGACACCACATGCAATTATTTAGTTTGATCTCGGTTATGTACCCAACAATATGAAATGTTATTAGCATGGCAAGGGGGTGAAGCATAAGTAAACTAGCTATTTAGGCAGGTTTAAATGAGGCCGAAAACAATAAACAACAATTCCGGAAAATCCTCATGTTCATGTTTTAGTTTTGGTACTGTTCTGCCCTAAAACATATTTTATTGTTGTTAAACAGGAAAATAAAGTCCACCATGTTAAACTAGGCATTTTCCACCCCATTTACATATAAAGAACATTTAAAACCGAGCTACAGTTATTTAGTTATGAAATAAATCATTTTAGCATGGCATTTAAGCAAATTTAAACAAACAACATTTTAAACATTTTAAACATGGATGAAAGTTGCATATTATGAAACTACACAAAATTCTAAGCATTTTACATGTTTAAAACATTTTAATCCGATGCACGGTTCATGAGTTATTAAATGCATGAAGATGAGGGTCTTTTCTGTAGAACTGCAAAACCTGGGATAATTGCTAAAATTGCAGAACTAAAAAAACCCTACACGGGCTGAAACTGAAACTGGAGCAGGCCCAACAGTAAAAAAACAAGAGGCACTGGGGGTGTGGCCTCACCCATGGGCTTCGGCCCAGCTCGGTGAGGAGGGCGCTGGTTGGGCCGGACAAGGACGAGACCCACAAGGACGGGTCAACGGGCGCAGGGACTTGGCACTGCGCGCGTCGTCCTCGCGCAAGGGCGAAGAAGAGGAGGCGAGCAGGGCGGCGGTGGTGTTGGCAGTCTTCGGTGGGGCGGCACGGCGATCTGGAGGCGAGGATGCAAGGCCTTGGCGAAGAAGTGGCCCAGGGCGCGGAGGCAAAGCGCCTGGCTGAGCGCAGTCAACGGGCGTTGAACGAGGCATCATCCCCCTATGCACGCAGAGGATGGACAGGCACGGCGCGATAGGACTTGGGCATCAGCAGGTTCAGGAGGCCGTCGGCCATGGCGTGGAGATCCTCTGTTCGTGGCGGTCGTGCACGTACAGGCACGAGGAGGGCCTCGCCGGGTTCGTGTGGGAGAAGTGCAGGAGGCGCACGAGGCTGGGGTGCTGCATATGAGGACTGGCATTGGGGATGGCTTGCGGGAGCTCCGGTGTCGAAGGAGAATGGCAGGACGCCGGTGCTTGCTAGAACCGGGCGGAGGAGGAGCGAGTCCGGGGGCCGGGGTGCTAGATCCGGGCTCCAAGAGAACTTCGAACACCGGTGGAGACAGATCAGCGCGGTGAAGAGCTCCTGTCAATGTCAACAGAACAGAGAGAGGATTGAGAGAGAGAATCCAGAGGAAGGAGAAGAACAGAGGGAGGGGTGGGTGCTCATCTTGCTAGCTGCAGGTTCGGAACGGAACGGAGGAGGTCGGCGGTGGCCGTCCTGCTAGGCTTCGGGGCGAACACGGAGACGAGGAGGAGCTCGGGGCTTGGGCGAGGAGTGGATCGAGGGTGCCTGGGGTTGGTTCGATGCTGAAAACGAGGGAGGCGGTCGGTGCGATCTGGAGGGATCCCGAAGGAGAGAGTGGGTTGGTGGCGGCGATGGGACAAGCTTGGCGGCGGCGGGTGAGGGGATGGATGGATGGGACAACCTAGGGTCTAGGGTTAGACTATAAATATCAGAAAGAGAGTAGTTTGGATCATCCGATCGAAATCCGATGGATGAGAATAAATAGGTAGGGAAGGCCAAATAAGAAAACGGAGACATTTTATAGATGTTTGGGGATGGTCCGGACCCATCGGTCACGACTGCCCGGGTCGGGTTCGGGACAGCTTCGGATGCGCGCAAAGGGGTTGGTGGCTGTGAAGAGAGGGTGGGCATTTAGACGAGAGGGGAAAACAAAGACAAAGGGGTCCGATGAAAGGCCACGGGGACAACGGGGGTTTTGTTGGTCTCAGAGAAAGAGAGAAGAGAGAGGTCCAATTGGTCTGAGAGAAGGTCAACAAGGACAAGCGGTCTGACAACAGGGACTCGAAAAACCTGGTTGGTCTCAGAACGTTCAACGAAAGCAAGGGGGGACGCGACAACTACGAGCGGATGCAGGTTTTAAAAACAATGACGACAACGAGTGCTGATGCAATGCGGATGATGTCATGAGATGAAATGCAAGGAATGAACAAAATGCAAAACAAATGACAAAAACCCAACCACGGAGGAAAATAACATATCGCATCTCCGAAAAAGGCAAGAGTTGGAGTTACGAATATGGAAAGTTGTATCCGGAGCGTTTCAGGATCATACATCATGATTGCATGACGACCCGATTATGTACCATAATTTTGCGGTTTGGACGGTTTACTGCGAAGACAGGATATATATACAGTAAAATAACTGCAACATCGTGAATAAGAAAAAACCTAGACTATACAATAAAGAAATTACGGCATATTACATCCACTGGGCATCAATGTTCGCCACTATGATAATAAAGCACAAGCAGACAGCAAATTACATACACTGGGCATCAAAGATTGCCACCAGTGCAAATAAACACGCCGACAAAATAATATACAAAACCGACAGCACTTCAATAGATTTCAAGAAAGGTTAGCCCTGCTGGGGAGCTATAGCGCAAGCAGCTGAGCAAGCTGATGAGACTGCACTTGTTCAACACTTATATCTTCCTCACTCTGAAAGATAAACAAGCAGACAGATGACAGGTTTTGCACATAAAAGTATCAGTGCAGACAATTCCTCACATTTCTTACTAACAAATAAAGTGTCACAGTTTAAAATTGCATTAACACAATATGGTATTGTTCAGGTCAAGACATGGCAGGAAATGACATTGTGAAGGAATTGGCAGCTTCACAACACCACTGGATTACAGATCAAGAACTCATAAGTATCAATGGTTAGTGTGCTATCAATTTATCCCATTTCAGATTGGCAAATAAAGAGACGGTTTAAATAATAGTAGAATGATATGACATTGTTCATAGTTAAGACATTGCAAAATATGACATTGTGCTGTAGTGGGTAGGTTCACCACACCACTAGATTACGGATGAAGAATAGAAGCATACATGCAGTGCAAAAGAAGATCACTTGCTGTGTATAGTTTAATTTACATGGTATGAAGAAGGAACTTGGTTGTACAACTGAAAACTTAAATTGAGAAGGACAAACTTTTGTTTATGAACTACATAATAAACTTTAAACATGCAATTTGATGCAAACACCAAAAATAAACAGCTGTTGCAGCCATGCCTAACCAAATATACACAACAAAGTTTGAAGGCTTGAGAAGGACAAACTTACATTATTGGTGAAGACAGGCTCTATAAAGCCCTTGTCCATGCTGATGGGGGGGGGGCAATTCAAGAAGTTTACCACAGAATCTTCTTCATAAGCATTGCCTTTATTCTACATTTTGTTAAGAGTAAATATAGATGTGATAATATACGAAAAAATGGAGAATATTTAAGATAAGATGAATAGTGATGCTACATAACCAAGTAGCTATAAATGTAAGTACATCAATACAGGCAAAAGGTACAGCCAAGAGCAATGCAGAGCTAAATTTCTTCAGTACCATCGGTGTTATCCAACCTTATGGTAAGAGTAAATATAGATCTGATGTGTAGAAAATGGAGGGCAAAGGAAAATAAGCAGCAGAGTGATGGTACATGAACAACTACCTGTCAATATAAGTAGAGTGATAAAGGATAACAGGTACTTACAAGAACAATGCAGAGCTGAAAATTTTCATTGGCATTGGATATATTCTACACTAATGTAACCATTCATACAGATCAGATAATTTGGAGCGAACAATTGATAAGCAAGCTATCATGCATACTGCTATCACATAATGAACCAGATATGTATGCAAGTACAGTGATACAGGACAACAGGTACTAACAAGAGCAAAGCATCGGTCAACATATTTGCGATATCCTGTCGTTCTTTTCAAACTGAAATTCTTTTTCGAGCAGGTTTCCTACAAAAAAGATCTGTAAGGCACATGCGGAAAAGTAGAAGTTCAAATTGTCATGCGCTATCATAGACAGTACCTCATCCTCGAAACAAGACCAGTGCATAACAAGGTTTTTCCATTCAATGTCTTCTAAATTTAGCACAGGAGACTTCACTAGAAATTCGTTTATAGACTTGCCATCAAAGTGTGATTTCCTCAGGTAACACTGATACTGCTGCAATTCTTCCTTGAAAAGCGCAAGCAAGCTTTGCTCGTCATGACCATCCAGATTGACCCTCGCCTACTTACAACAATGCAATGTAAATCATTGATGTGTTCAATTAGCAAAAAACAGGAAAATAATCACCATGAATAATAGCACTTACACTTAAGTGGGACATGTAGATGTGAAAATGGTGTTTGTCTTCACTATAATCTTCCCATGATGGGAATATATGCACGTAGTCCCCAACAACATTGAAAGCATTGTCTTTTAAACTAGGAATAACTAGAATGGGGTTCCAATCTGCAGGAATTGGCCGTCTCTGCAGTTGGGATAGGTCTTCGGCCGGTGGACTTGCTGTACTTTTTGCTGGAGTGGGATTTTTCTGTGGTACGGCTGGTGCTATGTCAACTGAAATCGGCATACCTTTTGCTGGAGTGCAGGTCCTGTGTGGTGGGGCTAGTGGTGTGGCCAGTGAAGTATGGGTACAGTCTGCTGGAGTCGTTCCTACGTTTTGTGTCACTGGTTGTACATCCAATATAAGTGGGGTGTTGTCTGATTTCTCCAGCACAACCACGTTTTTCAAGGACTTTGCTGGTGCTCCTTCAAGTTCGGCAATCACCCTCTTCCTTTTTGATGTCTGATGCACAAGAACATCATTTGAGTGGAAAAACATGGTATGATGACAGATGGAATATGTATTGATAATGGATGGGCATGTCATCTCGACATATATGATGAGTAAACTAAGCATATGGCGGTGCAACAAAGTAGAAGAAATGCAAGACAACATATGCAAGATACGTGCAATCAATAGAACCTTGCCAAATTATAACAGGCACCTTGATGGGTGAACATGACAGGCCATCTGCCTTTGACTCCTTGATGTTAGAATAGTCATTAGGATCATATTCTGAACAAGAATCTACAGGTGGGGAGCGTATGAGTTTCATTGCATCCAGAATGGCACTCAATGCCTTGGTGCCAATTTTGTAAGTCATTGCAGTGTTCCACAATATTCTTCTAATGCGCGGATTCTGATATTCACTGTAATTATGTATAATATATAAGAACCATGAAAACATAAATAGTTGTGAGTTTATCTTTGTAATGCAGATGATATTCTAATATAGGGGTGCCCCTGTAAACACTTGTGTGCTATCACTGGATTCTGATGAGAGAGCTCATGTGTGATGTAATATGGTGTGTGCATTTATATAATCTGGCACAAGTACACAAAAAATAGGCTCCAGAAGTAAGGATAGTTGGCAGATGATAGGTTCATAATATACTGTATAGAGAGTTTATTGCCAAACCATGATAACAAGAGCACACAACAACTAGGCAGATCATAGTGTACATAACTGGGGTACACCATACCCACGATATATAAATCAGGAAAGTGGAACTGGCTTGAAAATACGGTGTTGTATTGCCGCTAGTAATTGAAAGCCTATCGATCATGGTAGAGGCCAGCTCTATCAGCTGTTGACTACAGATGTCCCTGCGCCCCTTCCTGACAAGGAACATACTGTGCGTACTAAATACAGAATAAACAAAGAGGAACATGTTAAAGAATAGTAGAGGAAGCATATTCTTGAGGTTCCGCTTCATTGCATACAATGTTGGTTGCCCACTCATGATGAATCACAACGCCCAAAGAAATGCAATTCCATGTTGTCTCTCTATATGTGGCAATTTTGAACAAGAGTCATTAGGATCATATTCTGAATAAGAGTCAACAGGTGGGGAGCGTATGAGTTTCATTGCATCCAGAATGGCACTCAATGCCTTGGTGCCAATTTTGTAAGTCATTGCAGTGTTTGGCTTCAAGAGTGGACTGCTGCTAGTGCGACACAAAGCAGCTACACAGATCATAGTGTAGATATAACGGGAAAACCTTAAGCATCAGAGTAAAATCAGCAAAGTGGAACTTGCTGGAATATATGTGCTAGTATTGCCGGTACGTCTAGAAAGGCTTCAGATACCAGCTCTCTTCAAGTGAAGGTGTGGTACTATTAATTTTAGTGTAACTCTCAAAGGCAACACAGCTGCCCGCATTTCCTTGCTATTCTGATAGGATTCAAGTGGGCAGGCCACTACAAATCCTATTCCTATGTTTACAAAATCCTACGAATCAAAGAGGCTCAAAGTGTCCATCACAACCAACCGTATAGACCTCTACACTGCAAATGTCCCCGCTCATCTTCAGTACAAGGAACATACTGTACTACTATCATACTCCCTCCGTTCCAAAATATAAGTCTTGGTAGAGATTTCCACTATGGATCACATATAGATGTATCCAGATACATTTTAGAGTGTAGATTCACTCATTTTGCTCCATATGTAGTCCATGGTGGAATCTATACAAAGATTTGTATTTAGGAACGGAGAGAGTACATATTAAAGAAGAACGGAAGAGGAACATGGTAAAGAAGAGCAAGAAAATTTTGAATAATAAAATGTTGGTTGCGCAGTGCCCACACATGATGAAACATAGCACATTAAGAATGCAACTCCTAGCTGTCTCTCGACCATTTCAGGCGGTTGGATGAAGATCCTACATCTCCTAACCCTTCTTCTTCCTCGTCTCTTATTCTTCCCATACAGAACACGGCACGGGCCGCCGGCCGGACCACCGGCCCCATCTCCTGTGTTCCTCCGCCACCCCCACCCCCCACCGCGCCCCACCCCACCCACGTTGAGTTTTCTTTGTTCGGCGAGGCCCCACAACCACCTGAGCCCCTTCATTCACACCGGCAAACTCTGGCGAGCTCTGAAAAATTGACTGACCCAATTTTGAAATTTAGTCTACTGTGATTTAACTAGTGTGGAATATAAAAGGGGAAAACCATAAGCATTGGGAGTATAGTCTTGAGCGTGCCATGGCGGATCTGAAGGTGTAAACCGGACAAAGGCAACTTCGCAACCAAGACAAGAAATCAGAGTAAAGCAGTGGCGATCTATTTTCTTGCCGCGATAAATAATTTGAGCATATACGAAAGAGTACCGCCTCTGGTGCGGCGCCGTGTATGCATCTGCTGAGAATTTGACGGTGCTGCGGTAGCGATGGCTATCAGCAGCGTGGAAGCAGATCTAGGAGGGTAGACGGTGGCGGCGGGGCGTGGTGGGCGAGACGGTCGTAGGAGCAGCACTGGCAAGGTGGACGACGACGGGGATGAAGTGAGAGGACGGGATGCGAGGATCCTGGTCTAAAGCCGCGGATGAGAGAGGTCGATCTCTTGTAATGGACGGCGGCATCGGGGTATCAGCTCCGGCATGCTGGAGGAGGATGGAGGTGGATGGGGTGGCGGACGGCAGCGGGCGGAGGAGGCTGGGGTGGAGAGGGTGTTTTGGCGCCCACGGAGTATGAATGGGGAAAAGGGAGGTAGAGAGGAAGGGGGGAACCATGTATTCAGGGCGCACTTGTCTCAAATGCGAGGAAATTTACAAACTTAGCCCCCATTTCAAATTTCCTACATCACAGCAATATTAGTCGGTTGGGGATAGGACGGTAATCTCGCACCGAATATTTGCCAACGAGAGTTTGTTTTTGGCGCCCACCGTGTATGAATATGAATTGGCGAGGGAGTCGATTTCGGCCGAGGACACACTGTGTTTTGGCGCCCATCGTGTAAGAATCCGGGTGAGAGGCGGTTACGTCACGTTTGGGTGAAATTACAAACCTACCCCTATCGAAACCTATAGAAATCCAGCAGATAGGCTTTGCGTGGCAGGGATAGGCAGTAGTAATTTCCATCTCGCAGATTTTGGTTTTGGGCAGTTACTGCATCTTTCCCCACTTCGTTCAAATTTTGTAGAGTGCACGTTTATCGTGCAAACTCAATTCGAATCCCGTTTGTATTCTATTTTTTTCCGGGCGGGATCCATTTTCAATTGGAATTAAATTCTATATACATCATTATATATATATATATACTTTCAAAAGCACAACACCATTTATACATAAAGATGGCTTACAAATGGCATGATCTTAGATTCATAAGGTTGTATCCATCAATTTGGATTTCAAAATTTGAAACCACTTTATGTTGAAATCCAATGTATGCATTCCTCACCAACTGTCTCCAATTAATGTGTGTTTCATGCGGGTTTTTTTAACTTCTCAAACATGTATAATGTGTTTCACACACGCAACATATAGTGCAATCCCGTTTAGACACTAATTGCTTATAAACCATGCATTGTTTGTAATTAAAGAATCTATGGATCACCAATATTGATAAACTATATAACTTTACACGTGTGCCCAAATTCAAATGAATATGCATGTTTGATACACCAATTTGTGTTATGATATTATCGATGTCGTGATCTCCAGTTTAAATATTTGAATCCCCTTTAATCTAGATATTCATCTCATATAGCTATCACTCATTCTTATATAGGACTATCTCTCTGGACCTATACGCGTTCATCGTCTCTCAGGTATCTCTCGTGCTACCTATATGTCAATAATGATCTTTTATCTTCGTAACACACTGACGGTACTCTCTCCCTCGACCTTCATCACTCTATCTCTCTCTAAGTATATCTCGCTCCCTGCTATGTGTCTCTAACTATGATTCTCCATGTGGAATCTCTTTCTCTCACATAAACACAAAACTTTGTCTCCCGGGGTCTCATTTCTCTCTACTATTCCCATGTGTGCCACTCGCACACCCCTCATATAGAGATGTCTTTCGCTCCTTAGATATGAGAACCTACGACTCTTCCTCTTAAATATCTCTTTCTCACACACAAACACAAACTCTGTCTCCCAGGGATCTCATATTTCTCCATTGTTTTCTTGTATGTCGCTCACACACGCTCTCTCCCTAGAGATATCTTGCGTTCCCTCATATGTCTCTCTAGCTATCACTCCCGTTGTGAAATATCTTTCTCTCTCGCAGACACAAAACTCTGTCTCTCGGGATCTCATTTCTCTCTGATATCTGTTTGTATGTGACTCACATGCACCCTCTACCTATCTCTCTCACACCCACACACATAACTCAGCCTTCTGATCCACTCGACTCCTATCTCTAACGCACACTAGCTAGCATCTTTATCTTTCTATTTATCTGTTTCTCCATCAACCTTCTTTCTCACCCTCACTCTTGCTTCCTATCACGCACACTACATATGTTTCTCTCTACATGCAGTCAAGTGTCCTCTTTTTATCTTTCTCTCACACACACATATATAACTTCACCCTCTAAACCACCCGGCGGTCATCTCCAACACTCAAACTAGCGGATGTCCCTCTAGCTAGCATCTCCATCTCTGTATCTATCTGTAGTTTCTTCGTCAACATTTCTTTCTCGCCCAGAGTCTTGCTTCCTATCACCCACACTATATATGTCTCTCCATACATACGCATTTATAGGTTGATCTCTTTTGCACAATCGTTGTGCCTCACTCCCTCTGCTCGCCATAGATGCATGCTCCAGCCCACGCCACTATCTCTTAAAGAAAAAAACACATGCTCAATTGTCGGGCCTTCTTCCCTACATTCTCACATGCATTCATATTGTCATACCGATCCGTCTCTCCCATGTCGTTGATCTTATGACTTATGTCTTCTTTCTTTTATCTCGATCATGCGCGCGCACACACACACATCCCACGTATACATGTATACCTCTCACACATGCACGTTCAAGGTCTCTATGTCTCCATACGTAGTTAATTACTCTCAACCCTAACGCCGCATCAAATCGTTCTCCTCTTGTGTGCACATAACTTCCGCCTGGATGGGTAAAACACACACTCACAGTTAACAATCTCCTTCTAGCTACCCCCTCTCACTCTTCCCCTATATCCCCGAAAACAATAAGACCATACCTTTGTTTAATTCCCGCCTACATACACCATCGATATATAGTAGTCTTCCTTGATGTCTCTCGTACAAACACGTTCTCTCGATGTCGACTCCTCTCACGCGCACACACCTTCTCTTCCCTCTCTACGGGCATTTTCTTTCTCGCACCCTATCGTTGGTGGCCTCTACCATACACATCACCTCTCTATGATGAAGCCATGCACACTTAAATTACATCCCCCACCAAGGACCCCGCGACACACACACACACACACACGCACCCATGCACGCACACCCACCCACCCACCCA
>NC_057795.1:389663409-389683443 GCF_018294505.1 Triticum aestivum | reverse complement strand
CTCCATCTCTCTCTCACACACACACACTAAGACTCCATATCTCTCTCTCCCTCTCTCTCTCTCTCACACACACACACACACTAAGACTCCACCTCACACACACATGCTCTAGGTGGAGCATTTGTTCCTACCACCCTTCATCCAACCTTACCCGTATGATAAACAATCACCTTAATTTACTTGTATAACATGGACAAATTCCACTTTACTTTAGTAGTCAGCAAACTTATCATCTGTACCCTTATAAAAAACGAGTTGGCGATGATGGTGTGCCTGGCATCTTGTAATATAGACCATCTGATCTATATCTGACGGATAGAAAGCAAACTATGATAATTTTACAAAAGATACCCGCACCTCTCTCCACATCCTTATCTCCCACAACCTCATTGCTCAGCAATTAAAAAAGGAAGTCTCTGGAACAATCTAGCATGGTGTCCGCTGCCGCCTGCTGGCGCCGTCCATCCCTGATATGTCTCCGTCGTATCTATAATTTTTGATTGTTCCATGCCATTATTCTTCAACTTTCATATACTTTTGGCAACTTTTTATACTATTCTTGGGACTAACATATTGATCCAGTGCCCAGTGCCAGTTCCTGTCTATTGCATGTTTTATGTTTCGTAGAAACCCAATATCGAACGGAATCCAAATGGGATAAAAACGGACGGAGAATTATTTTGGAATATTTGGGATTCCGGAGGAAGAATCAACATGAAACGGTGTCCGAGGAGGCCACGAGACAGGGGGGCATGCCCACCCCCCTGGGCGCGCCTGGCACTCTCCTGGGCCACCCGTAAGGCAGTTGACACTCTTCTTTTGCCGCAAGAAAGCTAATTTTATGAGAAAAATCTGGGCGAAAGATTCACCCCAACCGGAGTTACGGATCTCCAGTTATAAAAGAAACGGTGAAGGGGCAGAATCTGAGAACGCATAAACAGAGAGATAGATCCAATCTCGGAGGGGCTCTCGCCCCTCCCATGCCATGGGATCCAAGGACCAGAGGGAAACCCTTCTCCCATCTAGGGATGAGGTCAAAGAAGAAGAAGAAGAAGGGGGCCCTCTCCCCTTGCTTTCAGAGGCGCCGAAACGCAGCCGGGGGCCATCATCATCACCGCGATCTTCACCAACAACTTCACCGCCTTCATCACCAACTCTTCCCCCCTCTATGCAGCGGTGTAACCTCTCTCTTACCCACTGTAATCTCTACTTAAACATGGTGCTCAACGCTATATATTATTTCCCAATGATGTATGGCTATCTTATGATGTTTGAGTAGATCCGTTTTGTCCTATGGGTTAATTGATGATCGTGATTGGTTTGAGTTGCATGTTTTATTATTGGTGATGTCCTATGGTGCTCTCCGTGTCGCGCAAGCGTGAGGGATCCCTGCTGTAGGGTTTGCAATATGTTTATGATTTTCTTATGGTGGGTGGCGTGAGTGAACAGAAGCACAGACCCGAGTAAGTAGGTTGTTTGCGTATGGGATAAAGGGGACTTGATACTTCAATGCTATGGTTGGGTTTTACCTTAATGAATCTTCAGTTGTTGCAGATGCTTGCTAGAGTACCAATCATAAGTGCATATGATCCAAGAAGAGAAAGTATGTAGCTTATGCCTCTCCCTCAAATAGAATTGCAATAGTGATAACCAGTCTAGTTATCGATTGCCTTGGATAAATAACTTTCTCGTAACAAAAAGCTCTCTACTAATACTTACTTTATTGCATCTTTATCTAAACAGCCCCTAGTTTTTATTTACGTGTTATTTATTATCTTGCAAACCTATCCTATCACAGCTACAAAGTACTTCTAGTTTCATACTTGTTCTAGGTAAAGCAAACACTAAGCATGCGTAGAGTCGTATCAGTGGCAGATAGGACTTGAGAGAGTATTTGTTCTATGTTTAGCTCCTCGTTGGGTTCGACACTCTTACTTATCGAAAGAGGCTAGAATTATCCCCTACACTTGTGGGTTATCAATCCCCATGCCTCCGCCCATTCCGACCACCAGTCACCAACACGCTCCACTCCTCCTCACCTTATCTCTCATCTTTCATTTTTTCGATGACATTCTTGAGATACCAGTTTTCCGATAAAATTCTTGAGATATCATTAGTTTTTACACATTAGATTACTCCTGCACGGGTCAATCACAACAGGTGTTTTGTAAAAAAAATTATATTGATGCTCAGTGCAATGCACAAGCATCTTGCTTGTAATTATATAATGCAAATCACGAGCAGGAAGTGACATTTTTTTACACAACCACATTAATATGGCCACATAAATCACTAGCTAAAGTAAATACCATTATACTTATATCCCGATGCAAAAGGTTGAGTACATGTCCGAAGAGTAGAGTTGCACACACACACTCTATCTCTCAGAATCTCTCCCTCACACACACCAGTTACGTGACACCCACTTAAGCAGACACATATGTTACAATTTGTGCACCCGCGGGTACACGTGATGTTTCGCATTTATTTAAGCCAGACGACAAACCCAAATGGTAGCTGCATTCATTCCCCTCCCGCCGCCTCTTCTCTGGTCGCCGTCGCTCGGTAGCCATGTCCCAGCCGAAGGTAACAACATACGCCATACTCCCGACGGATCAGCACTTTAATATGGAAATTTTAGTGGTCATGCATGCATCTTTTTGTGCTAGCACTCCTATATAAGGGTTGACCGATCGCTTCCCGCAGACGTGCGCGGGCGGTGGAAGAGGAAGGAGAAGGGAAGCGGGCTGTGGAGTAACGTTTTTTTACCATAATTTCTTAGGAAACTAAGTGCAACAATTGAGTAGTTTTGCAAACTACCAGTACTACACCTAAAATGGTTCAAAACCTATACTCCCTTGCCAGCGCGCGCTTCCCGCGTGAAACGGTTAGCGTCACCCTGGAGCGTCAGTGCCGCAATAATGCCCGGCCAGAGCGGAGGCAAAGTCTCACTGGCGCCGGCTTTGAAGTGGCGCGACAGCCGAGAGAGCGCCGCTTACCGGTGCACGCGACTGCTCCGCGTCGAGTTGGCCATAGGTCCTGTTTGGATCCATGGAGTAGAGTTAGTTTGAGCTAGTTTGGGCTCAAATAGCCCTAAAGTATCCAAGCATGAGTATTTAAGGGGCTGTTTGGTTGCTAGCCACACCTTGCCATACTTTGCCATATCTAACCTTAGACAACTTTGACCAAGTTGGGTAGGTGTTTGGTTCTAGCCACACCTAAGGCAAGTATTTTTTTATGAGAATGAACCCCACATGTCATAGACACAAAAAGTGTGGCAAGATTCCCTTAGGTAAGGCAAAGTGTGGCAACATATGTGAAAGTGCAACTATTCCTAGGTGGTTTTGATAATTCATAACAACATATAGGTCATTGAGCTAATGCTATTCCAAGACTATTATTTCAGGAAAGCTCAATGAATGGCATGGCATGGATGATGAAAGTGAACCCCTCAAAATACTAAGGACAAAGGATTGGCTCAAGCTCAAAGGCTCAAGACTCTTCATTTTATATTTTAGTGATCCAAGATCACATTGAGTCTATAGGAAAAGCCAATACTATCAAGGAGGGATGAGGTGTTGCTTAATGAGCCTCTTGCTTCATGTGCTTTGCGATATGCTCCAAAACTCTCAGCTACTTTCCCACATCCACAAATGACCTAAACCCAACGCCAAAATCGGTCACACCGATTCTTCCAATCCGGCGCCACCGATTCCAAAATTCATAGCCACTGCCACAAACCCTAAGCAAATCGATCCTATCGATAGGGATCTCGGTCTCACCGAGATGGGATTGTAATCTCTCTGTTTCCCTTCGTAACGTTTCGGTCTAACCGAAGTGAGCGATCGGTCCCACCGAGATTGCAATGTAAACTCTCTGTTTCCCTTTTGTAACATTTCGGTCTCACCGAAAAGAGCAAATCGGTCCCACCGAGTTTACCTGACCAACTCTCTAGAAAGCTTATTACCAAAATCGGTTTCACCGAGTTTGTGTAATCAGTCCTACTGAGATTACGCTATGCCCTAACCCTAACCAAATCGGTCTCACCGAGTTGCATGTCGGTCCCACCGAAAATCACTAACGGTCACTAGGTTTACTAAATCGGTCCGACCGAGTCTGTTGAATCGGTCCCACCGAGTTTGGTAAATTGTGTGTAACGGTTAGATTTTGTGTGGAGGCTATATATACCCCTCCACCTCCTCTTCATTCGTGGAGAGAGCCATCAGACTAAACCTACACTTCCAACTTACCATTTCTGAGAGAGAACCACCTACTCATGTGTTGAGGCCAAGATATTCCATTCCTACCATATGAATCTTGATCTCTAGCCTTCCCCAAGTTGATTTCCACTCAAACCCTCTTTCCACCAGATCCAAATCCTATGAGAGAGAGTTGAGTGTTGGGGAGACTATCATTTGAAGCACAAGAGCAAGGAGTTCATCATCAACGCACCATTTGTTACTTCTTAGAGAGTGGTGTCTCCTAGATTGGCTAGGTGTCACTTGGGAGCCTCCGACAAGATTGTGGAGTTGAACCAAGGAGTTTGTAAGGGCAAGGAGATCGCCTACTTCATTAAGATCTACCGCTAGTGAGGCAAGTCCTTCGTGGGCGACGGCCATGGTGGGATAGACAAGGTTGCTTCTTCGTGGACCCTTCTTGGGTGGAGCCCTCCGTGGACTTGCGCAACCGTTACCCTTTGTGGATTGAAGTCTCCATCAACATGGATGTACGATAGCACCACCTATCGGAACCACGCCAAAAATATCCGTGTCTCCAATTGCGTTTGAATCCTCCAAACCCTTCCCTTTACTTTCTTGCAAGTTGCATGCTTTAATTTCCGCTGCCTATATACTCTTTGCATGCTTGCTTGAATTGTGTGATGATTGCTTGACTTGTCCTAAGATAGCTAAAATCTGCCAAACACTAAAATTGGGAAAAGGTTAAGTTTTTAATTGGTCAAGTAGTCTAATCACCCTCCATCTAGACATACTTCATGGTCCTACAAGTGGTATCAGAGCTTTGATCTCCATTTTCTTTGATTTCCATAGCTTTTGGTGGTCATAGCCTTGGTTTCACAACCTAGGAGAGTATGGCGTCTAGCGAGGGAAATTATCACCGTAGAGGTCCTTACTTTGATGGTATTAATTTTGCTAGTTGTAAGCATAAGATGAAAATGCATATTCTCGGACATAACCCCGCCGTTTGGGCAATTATTTTTATTGGCTTGCAAGGTGAATTCTTTGATGGGAGAGAACCGAACCGTGAAGCGAATGCGGAAGAATTGAAGATGCTGCAATACAACGCTCAAGCTTGTGATATCATCTTCAACGGATTGTGCCCCGAAGAATTCAACAAAATCAGCCGTCTTGAGAATGCAAAGGAAATTTGGGTTACTTTGATTGATATGCACGAAGGTACCGAATCCGTCAAGGAATCCAAGTTGGATGTGCTCCAAAGTCAGCTTGACAAGTTCAAAATGAAGGATGGTGAAGGTGTCGCTGAAATGTACTCTAGGCTTGCACTTATCACAAATGAGATTGCTGGCTTAGGGAGTGAAGAGATGACCGACAGATTCATCATCAAGAAGATTCTAAGAGCATTGGATGGAAAGTATGACACCGTGTGCACATTGATCCAAATGATGCCAAACTACAAAAATCTCAAGCCAATGGAAGTCATTAGAAGAATTGTTGCTCATGAGATGCCACTCAAGGATAAGGAGGAACTTCACAACAAGTCAAGTGGTGCTTACAAAGCCTCAAGTGAAGCCCCCACATCATCAAGTGAGAAACAAACCTTCAATGAAGAATTGAGCTTAATGGTGAAGAACTTCAAAAAATTCTACAAGAGTAGAAGCAAAGAAAGAAGCTCCAAGTCAAGGTCTTATCATGACAAAAGGTCTTCTAGTCGAGAGCGCAATTGCTACAATTGTGGGAGGCCTGGACACTACTCCAATGAGTGTACGGCACCCTACAAAAGAAGAGAAGATTCTCCAAAAAGAAGAAGCAAAAGAGAAGAATCACCACCAAGAGAGAGGAGGAGTAGAGATGATCGTTATGAATGAAGACCCTCACGGAGAAGCAAGGATTCGGAAAGGAAGGACAAGTCATCAAGGAGCTACACAAAACGAAGACATCAAGCTCATGTTGGTGAATGGGTATCTGGCTCCGACTCCGACAATCACTCCGAGAGAAGCTATCACTCCGACTCCGAACATACTCAAGATGAAGGTGTTGCCGGTCTAGCACTTGCGTTAACCAACTCCTACGACATATTTGATTCACCAAATGAAGGAATTGGAAGATGCTTCATGGCCAAAGGTCCAAAGGTAACACATCCTGAGTATGTTGATTTCAATAGTGATGAAGATGACTTGCTTGTGGATGATGATTTACTTGTTGACAACTCTAGTGATGAATACTATGATGAAACGTCAATTAATCATGCTAATCAAACGATTGACAATGATAAGGAGAAGATTGAGCTTCTAACTAAATAACTAAACACTCTTAAGTTAGCTCATGAAACTATCTTCGAAAATCATCGAGAACTTTTAAGGGCTCATGAGAAGTTACGCTTTGAAAAGCTCAATCTTGAGCAAGAGCACGAGTTCTTAAAGGCAATCAATGATGATCTCCGTAAGAAAAGTTCTTCTTACATTGCCAAGCGTTTACTCTTATCTACTTGCATGCCTCAAGTCCAGTCTGGTAACAAGTACAAGAAAGATACTTCCTCTAGTAGTAACAATAATAATGTTAAATCCAATGTTGTTGCTTCTAGTAGTTCTCTTGATTCCACTAATGATTCTCTTAGCCAAGTTACACTTGAGCAAGAAAATAGCTTATTGAAGGGAAGTATAGAGAAAGGTGTTTACAAGAGCCTTGCCGGGAGTAAGCAATTCGAAGAAATTGTACGCAAGCAAGGAAGACACCGGAAGAATCAAGGTATTGGTTTTGAACGAAAGTTCAATGCCAATGGAGTTGAGTGGGAAGAAGATCAATACACCAAGACTAAGTTTGTTCCTCAACAAGAGAAGTATGATCCTACTTCCTTCAAGGGAACACAAGCTCAAGATGGTCTTCCTCCACAAGACCACAAGAACAAAGGCAAGGATAAGCTTCAAGAAGAGATTGATGCATTTGAAGAAGCACCTAAGGTCTCGGTCAAGTGGATTCCCAAGACTACGTCAAGTTCTAATTCATCAAGTAAAACTACAACTCCAAGGATTCCCATCAAGATGATGTGGATCCCGAAGAAGAAGAACTAGAGAGTTCTTGAGGGTGACTCCGCCAACATTCTTCACTCATATCTTTATGGCAAGGACAAGTGCAATCAACTTCCATATCTTGCACTAGTTCAAGGAGTCACAAACCCTCATGTTGGCAAGGCAAGGGACAAGGTAATCTAATGGTTTCATGGACATCATCTTGTGTGTGCATCACTCTATGTCTATGGATATTCTTGTTTGTTCCTTGTGGGACTAACCCATGTGGGCAAGTTGAAAGTGCAACTCACTCCAAAGGAAAGCTCCAAATGATCTACTTCAACATTGAGCATCCACATCTTCAACACCTACATGAAGTCGTCATCGACAAAACCCAAGGTTAGTTCATCCCTCTAAAGGGGGGATCTCACATCTAGGGGAGCTTAACTGGAAAAATTGAGTCAAAGCAACTCTAATGGTGTGAACACATAAATGCATTATGTAAAAGTGGTAACCCCACTTGAGCTTAAACGATGAGTATGACCTTTGATCAAATGTTCTCATTTGACTCCTAAGTCAATATACTCATATCAATTGTTTGATAGATGCTAGAATTGGTTGTGCATGCTTTGCCACATATTTCATTTGCCATTTTATTGTGTGAGCATGTTGGTGCATATTTTACTCATTCAAGGACATCCACTTGTTGTTTTGATTGTTTGGTTCATTCTTCTTTTGGCCAAGTGGATGGACAAGAATGCCTAAGAACCCTCTCTAGATATCTATGCTTTTCTCGTCCCAAACTCTATTCATGCTACATCACAAAATTTGATCAAGTCAGATTCGAACCACTCTATGTGAGGAGCACTCGGAGTCCCCGATTCGTCATAGACTTAAACTTCCAAAACCTCTTTGTGATTCTCGGTCTGACCGATTTCTCCATTTCGGTCCTACCGAGATCATTAAGTTGATCTGAGTTTTCAATCTCGGTGCAACCGATTTGAACTTTTCGGTCACACCGAGTTGCTGTAACTGAATACAGTTATGCATCTCGGTGCCACCGAGTTGTTCCACTCGGTCACACCGACAGGGTTGGGCTATATATAGACACGAGCGAAATTTTGGAAATTTCTCTGAAACCCTTCGCCAGCGCAATAGCTCGCTCTGCCATCGAAGGTCTCCGGATCGTCTCCTCGTCGCCAGCCGCCTCCTGTCACTGGTCTCCGCTACCGTCAATGGAATTCAACCCCACCGTGGCCACCGTAGCGAGTTCATCGCCGCACAAGGGTATGGACTCGATCTTTGTGCTATCCACATCTGATTCCTAGCACATTGTACTCTTATTGATTCTTGCCATGATTGAAACAATCCTATCCAGCCAAAGTAGTCCATAGAGTAGATTAGGTTCAAATTTTTAGGGTTAGGTTTCCGCCGAAA
Organism: Triticum aestivum; assembly: GCF_018294505.1. NCBI lineage: Eukaryota > Viridiplantae > Streptophyta > Magnoliopsida > Poales > Poaceae > Triticum > Triticum aestivum. The sequence continues at coordinate 389,674,802 of NC_057795.1, read as the reverse complement.
CCATCTCAGACCAACCGAGTTGAAAAACTCGGTCTCACCAATTTGGCATATGCCATTGCACTAGTGACTCTCGGTCTGACTGAGAATTACTAATCGGTGCGACCGATATTAGGATTCTGTGAAACCCTAGCAGTCTCGGTGTCACCGAACTGTGACTCGGTCCAACCGAGTTCATCAGTTTAGGTTCCAAAAACTGCTTCGGTATTGCCGAGTTTGAAAATCGGTTGATCCGAAATGCTTTCTGTGGAAAACTAAAACTGAATTTTTGAATCATTCTTTTGAAAAATCTCTGTATTTTGTGATGCTCATCCACTCTATCTCATCTATAACTCTTCACAGGGTCAGCAGTCAGATTTTGCAGCATGTCAGACCAAAGTGACAGTCAGAACAGGTCAGCAAAGCAGATTCACATGAGTGAGGGCGCTAGTCCTTCCAGCACTTCAGATGAAGGGAGCAGAAGCACTCCTAGCAACCTGCCTAAGGCTGCTACCAGGCAAAGGAGAAAGAGAACCCCAAACTCAGAAGATGAGGATTACAAAGCTGAAGAAGATGAGGCTACTTCCAAGAAAGTGGTGCTCAAGAAGGAATATGGCTCAGCAAAGGATATAAATCCAGGCATGAAGATTAAAAGGCCTGCAGGAAGACAACCAATGTCCAAGGCCAGAGCATCAACTCAACTGCGTGAAAAGCCTGATCCCAAAGAGCCAGCTGCTGAAGGCAAGATCATGAAGGAAAGGGTCAAGAAGACCATGGCCAGAGTTGTTGGGCAACCTTCCATGATGGAAGAGGAAGAGCTTACTACACCAGCACCAAAGGCACCAAAGCTTATGGGTGATGCTATTAAATCAGGGGCTGCAACATCTAAGCCCAAGGAAGCACCCAAAGCTGCCCCCAAGGCCAAGTCTGCACCAAAGAGGAATACCAAGAGTATTCCAGCTGCTGAGAAGAACAAGGCCCCAGTGCCTGAGGTTGCTGAGGAGGAAGATGAAGAAGGACATGTTCTAAGGAAGCTCAAGCCTAAGATACCAGATCACAATGATGCCCATCCTGTGGCTAAGGACATGAACATCAGAAAAGACTCATGATTGAGGCTATGGAGGATGGCAGATCCATATGCCACAAGGAGAAGAACTGTTGTTGATTACAGGTTCCATACAAAGGAACAGCAGGACTTATATGAGACAATCTTATTGGACAATAAGCCCATAGTTTGTGATATGAGGTGGGTTGACTGGACCTACATGAAGGAAAATGAAGAGCACTATCCTGGAGTGCAAGACAGCTTTGTTGCTTGTGGAGTTGCAGATTTTGTTGGGCAAAAGCTCACAAACTGGAATGATGAACTTATCATGCAATTCTACTCCACAGCACATTTTTACCCAGATGGAAGAATTGTTTGGATGTCTGAAGGTACAAGGTACCAATCCACTGTTGAAGAATGGGCAAAACTGATAAATGCCCCAAAGGAAAATGACGATGATTTGGATGTATATGCCAAGAAGAAAATGGGACACAATACCATGGCACACATGTACAAGGAGATCCCAGACAAAGCCCTAGAGACTTTCTCTTTTGGATCAGTCCATTTTCTATTGTCAGGGCTGCCTACTATCAATTGGATTCTGAGGCACACTCTGCTGCCCAAGTCTGGTGACCACAACATGATTAGAGGGCATGCCATCAATATGTTGCTTTTATTTGATGTGCCACAAAAATTCAAAGTCATGAGCCTTATAGTTGAAACCATTAAGAGGACTGCAACTGATCATAAGAGGAGTTGTGGTTATGCACCTCAGATTCAGGAATTGATCAACTCAAAGATGGGAACTGGCAAATATCTATTGGATAGGGAACAGTTTCCACTCTATCCAGACTTTGAAGACAATGAGGTTGTCATGAATGAGGATGATCCATCATCAGTTCAAGCTCAAGAGAAGAAGGAGAAGGCAAGGAAGGAGAAGGCTGCCAAGATGCCAACTGAAGAGGAGGCATCTGAGTATTTCTTGAAAAACAAGCAGGAGCTGCTTGGTTACTTGATAGCATCATCACTGAGGATTGAGAAGGGGTTGGCCACCTTAACTCAAAACCAGGAGAGCTTGGAGAGAATCATGGTACAAAAATTCTATGATCTAGATGTCAAAGTAACTGAGATTCAGTCAGTTGCGGAGCAACTGCAGGATGACATGCAGGAGAGGAAGGGCAAGACAACCACAAATGTCTTTGCCAGAGTGCCTAGAGCTCAGAGGTCAGCTGCTGTGCCAGTGCCAGACACTAGAGCAACAACTTCAGCACCAGCTACTGCCCCTTCAGCCCCAGTGCAACCAGCTTCAGCATCAACTCTAGCACCCTCTACATCAACTGAAGCCTTCGTCCAAGGAGCCATCTCTACACAACCAACTGAAGATCAAGCCTGAGAGTCGATCTAGCACTATGCATTTTCTATGAACTTTTTGGTAACTTGTTGCCAAAGGGGGAGAAAAATGTATAGACCATAGGCTTCGAGAGAGAGAGAGTGTTGCTTTTGTTCTCTCTTGCTTTGTTGGTTTAATCTTGTTTGCTTTTTGATTGGTTGAGATACTATGCTTGTGAGACATTGATGATCATGTGTTTGATCATAAGTTACACTTATGCATGTTTGATGATATTATCCTATCTATCTATTGTGATCATTCACTTTGCTTGGTGATGAGTGCATGTATTCAATACTTATCATTTTGAGCGCTCCACCAAGTGTATGTGACATGGAAGAGTAATCCATGAGCCTAATTCCTTGTGCATTTGCAGTCCAAAGCAAATTTTAATCTATGCACAAATTTAGGGGGAGCTCTTGCTTATCACATACTTCTCAAAGCGACGATGTTTTTATTCTTATTATCATTTGTCGAAGCTTTGATCTATATGTTGTCATCAATTACCAAAAAGGGGGAGATTGAAAGTGCAACTATCCCTAGGTGGTTTTGGTAATTCATAACAACATATAGCTCTTTGAGCTAATGCTATTCCAAGACAATTATTTCAAGAAAGCTCAATGAATGGCATGGCATGGATGATGAAAGTGGATCCCTCAAAATACTAAGGACAAAGGATTGGCTCAAGCTCAAAGGCTCAAGACTCTTCATTTTATATTTTAGTGACCCAAGATCACATTGAGTCTATAGGAAAAGCCAATACTATCAAGGAGGGATGAGGTGTTGCTTAATGAGCCTCTTGCTTCATGTGCTTTGCGATATGCTCCAAAACTCTCAGCTACTTTCCCACATCCACAAATGACCTAAACCCAAAGCCAAAATCGGTCACACCGATTCTTCCAATCCGGCGCCACTGATTCCAAAAGTCATAGCCACTGCCACAAACCCTAAGCAAATCGGTCCTACCGATAGGGATCTCGGTCTCACCGAGATGGGATTGTAATCTCTCTGTTTCCCTCTGTAACGTTTCGGTCTAACCGAAGTGAGCGATCGGTCCCACCGAGATTGCAATGTAAACTCTCTGTTTCCCTTTTGTAACATTTCGGTCTCACCGAAAAGAGCAAATCGGTCCTACCGAGTTTACCTGACCAACTCTCTGGATAGCTTATTACCAAAATTGGTTTCACCGAGTTTGTGTAATCGGTCCTACCGAGATTACATTATGCCCTAACCCTAACCGAATCGGTCTCACCGAGTTGCATGTCGGTCCCACCGAAAATCACTAATGGTCACTAGGTTTACTAAATCGGTCCGACCAAGTCTGTTGAATCGGTCACACCGAGTTTGGTAAATTGTGTGTAACGGTTAGATTTTGTGTGGAGGCTATATATACCCCTCCACCTCCTCTTCATTCGTGGAGAGAGCCATCAGACTAAACCTACACTTCCAACTTACCATTTCTGAGAGAGAACCACCTACTCATGTGTTGAGGCCAAGATATTCCATTCCTACCATATGAATCTTGATCTCTAGCCTTCCCCAAGTTGCTTTCCACTCAAACCCTCTTTCCACCAGATCCAAATCCCATGAGAGAGAGTTGAGTGTTGGTGAGACTATCATTTGAAGCACAAGAGCAAGGAGTTCATCATCAACACACCATTTGTTACTTCTTGGAGAGTGGTGTCTCCTAGATTGGCTAGGTGTCACTTGGGAGCCTCCGACAAGATTGTGGAGTTGAACCAAGGAGTTTGTAAGGGCAAGGACATCGCCTACTTCGTGAAGATCTACCGCTAGTGAGGCAAGTCCTTCGTGGGCGACGGCCATGGTGGGATAGACAAGGTTGCTTCTTCGTGGACCCTTCTTGGGTGGAGCCCTCCGTGGACTCGCGCAACCGTTACCCTTCATGGGTTGAAGTCTCCATCCACGTGGATGTACGATAGCACCACCTATCGGAACCACGCCAAAAAACATCCGTGTCTCCAATTGCGTTTGAATCCTCCAAAACCTTCCCTTTACTTTCTTGCAAGTTGCATCCTTTAATTTCCGCTGCCTATATACTCTTTGCATGCTTGCTTGAATTGTGTGATGATTGCTTGACTTGTCCTAAGATAGCTAAAATCTGCCAAACTCTAAAATTGGGAAAAGGTTAAGTTTTTAATTGGTCAAGTAGTCTAATCACCCCCCCTCTAGACATACTTCAAGGTCCTACAATATGGCAAAGATAGTCACAATCCAAACAGCCCCTAAATTGGAGCAAGTTGCACCGAACCCACCAAAAAAAACTATCCCACCCAAGAGGCGCTAACTGGAGATAGTTCTCACTGGGATCACTGAAACATCACTTTTCTCTCTCCATCAAGTGCATTTATTATCAATCTAACCCTGTCACCCAAACACCTCTTTGTCTACAGTTAGTTCAGGGTTAGTCATGAGTTAGTCTAACCTCTAGCTAAGTTAGAGTATCAAACAGGAGCAGTATAGGACATGCAAGTTGCTCAAAGCATACAGTCAAATTCATACGTGAAAGGATTTTTTCTTTTTGAAAACAGAACATGAAAGGAATTTTTTTAGAATGCTCTTGGCATGTCGCTAACATGTGATGAGTTAACCGACCTCAATAGACGGCAAAAACGCCAGCCCGCCGCACTTTGAGAGAGACGAGGAGGGAGAAGCGATACATGTTGCTGGATTATTAGAGATAGGTGTCTCACGGAAGCCAAGAAATATGGCGATTGCGTGGGTTAGGCTGGTTGTAATGGCAAGTATCATATACTAGTATCATGCATATGGTACTAGTGTATGATACTACATCTATAGTGCATATTATCATATGTTAGTATCATAGATGACTTTATTTATTAGCATGCATGAAACATAGTAGCACAACATTTAATATGATACGGTATCATGATATGATACCCTACCCTCTTTTTCTTCATTTAATACTATGCCACCTCATCAAATTTTCCTAGTTGGCATGCATGATACTACCTATGATACTCCCATTATGACCAGCCTTAGCCATGTACTAGTATGATGTAACTACACTGGGTTGTCGTGTTTCATACTCTTCCAGTCCACTGTGGAGATGACTGGTTGATTTTATATCGCTGAATAATATTAAATATTATGAGTGCAGATGCTCCACCACAAGGTTCCTTTCTCCTTCTCGGTCGTCGGGAATCTATGTTCTTCCACTCTATTTTTTTTACGCGAGCATTGTTCATCGTTTTTCCAACACGCAAGACATCTAGCATCAAGGTGCATGTGTTATGCAGGGGTCGTTCCCTCTATATGAAGAACACATGGGACTGGAACTACGAGAAGGACATGTACCCAGGAGTGGACGTACGAACCTGAGTAATGTAGCGCAGTAAGTGAAGTACAAAGGCACAAATGGTATGAACGTGCGTGGCATATAGGGTGTGTTTGGTTGCGTTCTCGTCTCAGCATAGTTGTTCCCTCTTCATGCATGCTCAACTCAACACCCCTCTTCATGCATGCTCTCTTCATGCATGCTTCTAGTGTATTTGTGCTAAACTAGTGTGGACTCATGCACCCTCCATACACTCTACCAAACACCCAAAAGTGGGTCGAGAAGGGAACTCTTGGGCGGCATTTATCTCTTACTACGTACTACCACTAAATGTTGTACGTGCAATGCATGGTGATGTTATGGAGTACGTGCCTAAGTACTCTACTACTACTATATTAGTTGGAGGCACATATTAACTTTTATATTTTTTTATGTGTATGCCCCGAGACCTTCCAACTAGACATGTCTTTCTCTCCAGGTCACACTTTGTATCATTCATACCACTAAGTACTACTACGTGTGGTCTCCGACCCAGAAGTGGAAGAAGTGGAGATGCTCTACCACGCTATTTTTTGCGCTGGGCTCTACCACGCTGTTCATGTCCCACTCCTTTTGCTGACGTGTGGGACATCCAACACGTGCCGTGTTTGGCACTCTTCGTTATAAGAGTTGAAACACTAGCATTCATCAGAAATAAAAATAATTTTTAATCAACAGTGATACTATTTTTTAGAACCAATCAGTAGTGATACTATACCACGTGGTTTCCTTGCTCCTCGATATCGGAAAGAATACTTCCGTTCGCCAACATGTGGGACGTCGACCATCCTGGTCCACTTGCCATGCACACAGAACTCTAAGGGAGAGTCACCCCGGTCATCGCGCCGCAGTAACAATGAATAATGAGCCGTGAAATCACAGGCCCACTTCCCACTTTGAAGTTGCTCGGACGAAGGAACCATCATGACTTCGTTGAATTCCGCTTCTTGAAGAAAACTACTGTACCAGCAGTACTGCTAGCTATAGTAGTTACTCCAACAGAGGCCTCCTTTCATTCATAGGATAGGAATTTTATAGGAATATGAAAATCATAGGAAGTGAGATGACATGCATCTCAATTCCTATAGAGAAAGAGATGCCATTTGATGCATAGGATAGGAATTTTTCCATTTAGTCTAGGCTAATGTACTGGTAATTTGCTCTAAAAACTACAATAGTAACTAGTAGTACTGGTACATGCTCGTACTCAGACACATACACACACACTAACTACTAGTACTACTACTTCTCACATGCTGGCCAGACGCCGTCGTTCTCCTTCCAGGCTTTGTCGGTGACACCCCACCATGCTTGGATCTCCGCCGACCTCTCCGCAGCAGCGCGTGCGTCCTCTTCTTTCTTGCGGCGCCGGGCCTCTCTTTTCTTGAGTGCTTTCTGACTTTTCCGCTCCCTCTGTGCAGCTTTGGCTGCCTCTTGCTCTACCGCCCATTCGGCCTTGGCATCTTCAAATTCCTCCCACATAGGTGTGAGGTCGCGAGCGGCGATGAACTCGGCATGGCGGGATGCCATCCCTTCCCTACCATTTTGTATGCGATCGTGGGCGGCGAGGAACTCGGCTTGGCGGGATGCCATCGCTGCCTTACCGGTTAGTGTGTGGCGCGGTGGCATGAACGACACTTGGTGAGAGCTCTGGGGTGGAGTGGCTGGACAACCATATAGTGCATTGGTTTGTCAAGAGCTCAAGGACAGAAGACGAAGGAAATTTGGATTCCCCTTCAATCCTGGTCATTTATTACCGAGTAAAATGCATTGGCGGTCATCGAACTTGTCTTCATAGCTCACTTTGATCATTCTATACAAGATATGGTGATTATACGGTCAGTGGCTCAGCATATAGCTCCGTATTTGTCTGGTTGACCAGTCAAACAGTCCGCATGCACCTCATCAGCTCGTGTTCTTTATCTATCTACGCGGGCCTACCTGTCAATGGAGAAAGAAATACTGTAAAAACCAAAATTATGCGTATGTGGGGAATAAAACAACGGACTCATCGCTGCAACACACCCTCGTCAGCCAAATGAAAATGAAACACTTCGCGTCAGACACTCACGCTCACGCTGTCAAAGCATGCTAATGCATGCACGTCGCCCTCTAAATCAAAGTCCCGCTCATGGCGCAATGCAAACGGCGAGCCCATCACCTGCGCGCCCCGGCGGTGCCTGACATTACTGTTTAGACATTTGATGGAGGCCTACGCGAATGTCGAGCATGTATTCACCTAGCTCAACACCAATGGTCATACTTGGAGCGACTTGCTCATGTATATCGTCCATCACAATGACAATATATAAAAAAGCCTAGCTAGAGAGGGTACTATGGTACGAAGTATGTACTATCGTGAGCGACCGATCTTAGTGCCACTTCACACGAGTGTGTGTCTGATCGATTCGTCCATTATTTGTAAGTTATGCATGGTTGTGTGGTGTCTAATGGTGGTCGTCGAAGGCTAGCTGGCGACAAGAGCGGTTGTCAATACGTGCCGCATATGCTTCAAAGGCTCGTCATCCATGACTTCACACTTTACCACCACACCATCGTCTGACCGCCCTGGCGTACCGAAACCCCTTCCATTGCTAGCGCGCACTTCCCGCCTGAAACGGTCACCGTCTCTCTAGAACGTCAATGCCGCATTCACCGGACTTAACTACAGGTGCAATTGGTGTGTCACTAACATGCGGGCCAGATGCCCGTTGGGCCCACATGTCAGTAACCCAACGCATCTGCAGTTAAGTCACTGAAGCAGCGTCCACATTCCCGCCCGACGAACCTACTCTGGCGCCAGTTGTCTATCCGTCTGCCGTGGCTCATTGCCATTCGCCCGCTATATTAACTTGAGCCCCAACTCCCAGCCATAGCCAAATACCCACAATTATTCTCCTTCGGTCCCTTCCTTCTGTCGGCACTACTCCAACCATGGCCTCCTGGCGCTCCGAAGCTCTCTTGGACGTACTGTCACAGGAGCAGACGAGGGACACCGGCGGCCTCCAATGCTCTCTTCGATGTACTGTCACAGGAGCAAACGAAGGAGATCGCCGGCACCCCCCGGCCTCCCTCCGCCACCACGACCATGAAGCCGGCGCACGTGTGTGGGCACAACCGGCAGCGAGGAAGAGTAGTACACGGTAGGTCGCTGCCGCTCTGGTCCCAGGAAGGCCACCGCTACTCCACTTAGTCGATGCCAAGCTTGGTGGGGTAAACATCGGCAGCCGATTAGCCGCTTGACGGCGACGTGGAGGCGGAAATCTTCAGAACGTTGTGCTACGGAGGAGGAGGTTATCGAAGCGGATGAGGAGGAGGCAAAGGCAATGGCCGGCTTTCTCGGGTTCATGGCCGGACATGGTGGTCGGGTGCTGGCGATCGTTTAGATTAGGTTTACAGTAGGTTTTAGTACGGTTTGTGCGAAATATGTAATGAATATCATCCAGTTTGTAGGAAAAGTTTTCAAAATATAATTAATTTCATCCAGTTAATTTGAAGTTTGCTTTGTTTGCACGAATTTCATCCAGTTAGTTCATATAGTTGTCGAAAGGTATGTGGGCAGCATCGGATGACATCCATCTGTGTCCTCGGACAGATGCCGGTGTAAATTTGTGGGCCAGCACTAGAGATGCCCTAACTATCATTCTAGAATTGCTAACAGTGCTCCATTATTTGGCAGGGAACAGTTATCCCTCGATCAAAATCAGATCTGCGGTGTTTCGCACTCCTCCCGCGTAACAGTGTAAACTCTTGCTTACAAAAAAATGGAGCAAGTGGACAGTACTGTAGCACGTCGTATCACTCAAACTAGCCCGCCTAACGAGCGGGAAAGCACTGCCCTCATCATTTTGTTCTGGATTTCTATTGATCGATCGCGCGAAAATGTTATGCTTCACAAGTTCTAAAGGAAAAGACGGCACACTTACGACTCATACTCGTCGCACCCCCGACAGTCCGGCTCGCACGCCGCTCACCAGAGGGGACACGCATTGTCTTGCAATTTCACTGACATGTGGGACTGTAATTGAATAAACTGTCGATAGCCAAAATCTAATCGCTCGGCGGGCGTCGGCTAAGAAGAGAGAAACGGGGGGAGGGAGAAGAGATCGCCCGCCCGCCGCGCATGGACTCCAAGAAATATATGATGATAATGTGAGGTGGGCCATGCTGGAGTCCGGACCGCTTTCGGAGCCCGCTCTGACCGCCCTGGCCCCTCAAGACGCCAGCTGCCCGCCGCATGCATAGCAAGTAGTACCCACTTATGTGGAGGGGAGAGAGGCATTGACAAAGTCAAGGAGTAACAGTGGAGACAATAGATTTCATCAAAAATAAACAATGAATACTCGTTGCTCGTCCTCTATATCGGAAAGAATACTTTCATTCGCTGACATGTGGGACGTCGACCATCCTGGTCCACCTGCCATGCACAAAATTATCCTTGTTTACCCCGGGCGTATCGCAGGCCCAACCTTTCCCACTCTAAGTTGTTCGGAGGAAGGAACCATCATGACTTTGTTGAATTCTGCTTCTTCAAGAAAACTTACTGTACCCACAATACTGCTACCACATGCGAAGACTGGACGTCACTGTACCACGTCATATCACTGAAACCCACTAGGCCAAACTAGCCCGCCTAGGTCGGGAGTATGTCTCTGCACTGCTATGATTTTGTGTTGTACGTCTCTGTACTTTTGCTATGATTTTCCTATGCTATGAATCAAATGAGGCCTGAATGTATCCATGTCAACTATTGTATGATCGATCGCTAAGCCTACAATTTTAGGAGCTAGGGCTATTGGTCGATCGATGACGGATAAGTATAAGCGTACCACAAGCTCATCAACCCCAACGTTTCTCTTTGGTGAGTGTTTTGCAAGTACTATAGCTCGCACAGTAGCTAGCTTTAACGCCCCGGATTCGATGCACCAGGTGTCTGCCAGTTATTCGCCTTCGTTGCCATGTCATTTTCTTGCGTGTCGCATATTTCCATGTCATCATGTGCATTTCATTTTGCAAACGTGTTCGTCTCTTGCATCCGAGCATTTCCCCGTTGTCCGTTTTGCAATCCGACACCCCTATGTCCTCCGGCGTCCCCCTTTTGTCTCTCGTTGTGAGCAGGTGTTAAACATTCTCGGAATGGCCCGAGGTTTGCCAAGCGGCCTTGGTACACCACCGGTAGACTGCCTGTCAAGTTTCGTGCCATTTGGAGTTTGTTTGATACTCCAACGGTTAACAGCGTAACCCCGAAAGCCCCTTTGTCTTGCAGCCCAACACCCTTCCAAACTGGCCCAAACCCATCCTAACCCCCTCCATGATCTCCGTCGTTCGATCACGACCGCGTGGCCGAAAACCGCTCCTCATTTGGACTCTCCTAGCTCCTTCTACCTATAAAAAGGCATCCCCGTCCATTTTTGCAGTAAAACCCTAGATCCCACCTCCTCTGCGCCACTGGACATGTCCGCCCGGTGGCCCGACGCGTCCGCCGCCCCGCACCCACGTCGCCCGGCCAACCACGACGCGCCATGTCATCGTCTCCGCCGCCCGCCGCCACTCCCGGAGTGCCACGTGGCCCCTCCGCCTCCTCCCGCTGCCGCCAGCCCGCGGGGCCCGAGTCGGGCTCGCGGGGCCCG
>NC_057795.1:389656379-389663157 GCF_018294505.1 Triticum aestivum | reverse complement strand
TGCCGCCCTGATGCTCCTCGCCGGTGTCTCGCGCCGCCGTCGCCGTTCGCTGCTGCCTCCGGCCTCCTCCTCAACTCCGGCCCCCGCCTCCGGCCGGATCCGGCGAGATCCGGCCCGGATCCGCCTCTCCGGCCACCATCCCCACCAACTCCGGCGAGACTCCGGCCGCTTCGAAGTCCGTGCCCGATGACCCGGATCCAGATCTGAAAAACGGAGGTTGACCCCGAAATTCCTCTAAGTCCCTTTTTTCTGTCATATTTTGGTCCCCTCTTCATCGCATCATAACTCTGCATCTGTAGCTCTGTTTCATGCGTATGATATGTCAAAATATTCCTCATGAGATGGTCTATGTTTCATTACATTGTGACATATTTGTTTGATTCCATCTTCATGCCTGAATAATCATTGCAAGAGTGCTATATGATGTTAATCTGCTGAAACTGTTATAACTTGGTGATTTGTCTTTTTCATTGCGTTTTGTATGTGCATCCTATGAGGTTGATCTCTACATGTGTTTTGTACTACATCATGTCATCTTTACAGGGGTGCTTTTCTTGTATTTTTGTGAGTCTTGTAGTGAGTGCATCAAGCTTGTTAAGTAGGGTACTTGCTGTTGCTGTTTTGCTAGGCTGAATCTGTTATTTTGTGATGCTATGTAAACTTGCTGCTACAAGTCATTCTATGCATAATCTGGAGATATTCAATAAGGATGTTTTGTTATAAATGTTATGCTCTATCCATCCATGCCCCTGGTTGCATTTATATCTTGCTGTAGCTTATTGTAATCTTGCTCTCAAGTTGCTAAATAATGTTGATGTCAGCCTATTAACTTTAAGTTCAGTTTTGCCATGTGATTTGCTAGTGATCCGTGCACCCTATGAACTTTCTCTTGCCATGATTAGCTTAATAAACATGTATTCTTCCTGTTGGTTACCTTTCCATGCCATGTATTGCTCTGTGGTGAGTGGTACAAGCTCACCAACATGCCTACTTGTCGTTGTTCCTGCCATGTTTGAATCTGTCATATCATTTGCCATGTTTACATGGGTGCCATCATATCTTCTGATCCTTTTTGGCTCATGGTCAGTAAGGGACTTTTGTTCTATGAAATTAGTAGGATCACGCCATGACTTTAGTTACCATGATAAGTTCCTGTAACATGTTGTTTGATAGCTCTAAACATTGCAACCTGATGTTATTTCTGCAAAGTCTGAAACTATTACTATATGCAATCTTGCCATGTGTTTTGGAGCATGTTCTATTGTTTTCTGGAGATAGCTCAGTGTTCATGTTTTGTTATGCTTTACCTGTACATCATGCCCATGCCTTTTGTTTTAATGTTGGGGTGCTGTAGCATGTTGTTTTGATGCTTGCAATATGCCTAGTTGCTGTTTTGGACAGATTGTTGCTATAACTTGTAGTGTGTGTGTGTTGAACCGTTGCTCCGTTTTGAGTGTGCTCTATATGGAACTTGCTTAGTTTTGCATGTAGTTTCATATTATCATGTTGCATCCATGTTTTGAGGTGTTTGCTTGATGTTTGTACGCATTTTGCATCAATGCCATGTTTAACTTCTTTTGCTCATATCTTCTAGGCCATAGCTCCAAATCTAATGAACTTTATATGTAACTTGACTAGAATCTCGTGTAGATCATCTTGGTGCATCTTAACTTTCTGTTTAACAACTTGAACATAAGGTATTCAGATCTGGACTAATTGCGAAATTTGCATATGAGGACTTACCGAAATTGTTATATGTTATTCCCGGCCTCATTTAAACTTGCTTTGATGTGTTGCTCTTGTTTGCATGATCTCTTGCCATGAGTAGATTCTTCTAGCCTTGTAATGCATCATACTTGGTTGAGCATCATGCCTTGTTTATGTGTGGTGTGTTTACCATGTTGTGTGCTTCTTCTCGATAGTTCCCGTTTTCGTTGCGATCGTGAGGATTCGTTCGTCTACGCTTGGTTCGTCTTCGTGGCCTCATCTTCTTCATGGACTCATTCTTCTTTCTAGCGGTATTTCAAGAAAGATGTACGTCACCTTGGATCTCACTACTATCATTGCTATGCTAGTTGCTTCGTTCTATCGCTATGCTGCGCTACCTATGATTTGCTCTTCAAGCCTCCCAAATTGCCATGTCAGACTCTAACCTTTTTCACCCTTCCTAGCAAACTGTTGCTTGGCTATGTTACCACTTTTGCTCAGCCCCTCTTATAGCGTTGTTAGTTGTAGGTGAAGTTGAAGATTACTCCATGGTGGACAGGATTATGTTGGGATACCACAATATCTCTTATTTAATTAATGCATCTATATACTTGGTAAAGGGTGAAAGACTCAGCCTTATGCCTGGTGTTTTGTTCCACTCTTGCTGCCCTAGTTTCCGCCATATCGGTATTATGTTCCTGGATTTTGCGTTCCTTACGCGGTTGGGTGATTTATGGGACCCCCTTGATAGTTCGCTTTGAATAAAACTCCTCCAGCAAGGCCCAACCTTGGTTTTACCATTTGCCTCACCTAGCCCTTTTTCCCTTGGGTTTCCGGAGCCCGAGGGTCATCTTTATTTCAGCCCCCCCGGGCCAGTGCTCCTTCGAGTGTTGGTCCGAACTGAGCTGCCTGCGGGGCCACCTCGGGGAAACTCGAAGTCTGGTTTTACTCGTAGCTAGTCTCATCCGGTGTTGCCCTGAGAACGAGATATGTGCAGCTCCTATCGGGATTTGTCGGCACATCGGGCGGCCTTGCTGGTCTTGTTTTACCATTGTCGAAATGTCTTGTAAACCAGGATTCCGAGTCTAATCGGGTCTTCCTGGGAGAAGGAATATCCTTTGTTGACCGCGAGAGCTTATCATGGGCTAAGTTGGGACACCCCTGCAGGGTATAAACTTTTGAAAGCCGTGCCCGCGGTTATGTGGCAGATGGGAATTTGTTAATGTCCGGTTGTAGCTAACTTGACACCAGATACGAATTAAAACGCATCAACCGCGTATGTAGCTATGATGGTCTCTTTCCGGCGGAGTCCGGGAAGTGAACACGGTTTTTGGGTTATGTTTGACGTAAGTAGGAGTTCAGGATCACTTCTTGATCATTGCTAGTTTCACGACCGTTCCTTTGCTCTCTTCTCGCTCTTATTTGCGTATGTTAGCCACCATATATGCTTAGTCGCTGCTGCAACCTCACCACTTTACCCCTTCCTTCCCATTAAGCTTTGCTAGTCTTGATACCCATGGTAATGGGATTGCTGAGTCCTCATGGCTCACAGTTTACTACAACAACAGTTGTAGGTACAGGTTTATGCGATGATCTTGACGCGAGAGCGATGTTTGCTTGTCTTGGAGTTCTTCTTCTGCTTCTTCTTCGATCAGGGGATAGGTTCCAGGTCGGCAACCTGGGCTAGCAGGGTGGATGTCGCTTGAGTTTCTGTTTGTGTTTCATCCGTAGTCGGATGGTGCTCTTATGTAAGATGATGTTGTATTCGTGTGGCATTGTATGTCTTATGTATGTATCCCTATCTATTATGTAATGTTAATGTAATGATATCCACCTTGCAAAAGCCTCTTCAAGATGCGCTTCTATCCTTGGTGGGACCTTCGAGTTCCTTTAGGATAGGGTCGCATCTTGGGCGTGACAAGTTGGTATCAGAGCCTCGACCGACCCTAGGAGCCCTCTTGATTTATCGTGTAGTTTGGCCGTTGTCGGGTCTAGAAGAAAAACTATTTTTGGAGTCTAGTTATATCGGAGTGTAGGAATTCTTTTACTCCTCAGCCCCTTCGTCGCTCTGGTGAAGAATCTTGATGTAGGTGTTTTGAATTACTCCTCTTCCCCTTCAAATTTTTCTTTAGGTTCACGCAGTTGGTTTTCTGATCGTTGGTTCTCAGCTCTTTTGATCCGGTGCATTTCTCGTCAAGTTGATTCGAGCCTCTTCATCTTTGCAAAGTTCAATCCTTAGTTGTCTTCTTTTCCCACCCGCCCACCCCTTCTTCTTCTCGGAACCGGAGTCCGTAATCGAGTATCCATCCTACTCGTGTGAAGCCTTTTCTTTCTTTCAACCGGTGTTTTCTCTTCAAGATATTCGTCGATTTCCCCTTCCAAGTTTCCTTTGTTTTCCTGCCCTCCCACCCTCTTCTTCCCAAAGCCTGAGTCTGTTTCGAGCATCAATTTCATTCGTGTGGAGCCTCTTCAGTCTTTTGTCAATTATTTCAACCGGTGAATTCTCGTCTCGTTCGTCATTCTTCATCCCTTTCTTTTTCCGGTGCACTCAATTCAAGTTTTTCGGGTTGATCACATTCTTTTCCTTGGACCAAGTGTTCTCCTTGCTCGTTCGCCTGTCGCCAATTTATCCTTCCGGAGTGTTCAATACATCTCAGGAGATTCGTCTGTGTTTGAATTAATTCGAGGTTGTCACCTTATTCAAATATTTCAATCGTTCTGGTGCATCATCTACCTCTTCAACATCCTTTTCAACGGTGTTTTTCTCTTTAGTGGGCCCTAACCCACATGTCTTTTCCCAGGATCTTACCTGACTCTTCTAATTCTCCCGGAGTTATTCTCAAATTCCTTCTAGTTTGACGTAAGAATGGATTCCATCAGTCACATGCCTTGTCAAGATCGATTTCAAATCATTTCATTGTTGGCTCAACCTCTTTGCTTTTCATTCTACCGGAGTACCTCAGTAATTTTGGTGGTGTTTCTCGTCATCATTTGAAGATCGAAGAAGAGTTTTTCCTCTAAAGCTTGCCCATTCTCCCGAAGATTCATGGTTCCAGCTTCATGTTATTAGTCTCGAATTATTCCATTTGTCAGATATTCTTTTCTTACCCATCCGGAGTATGTCAGGAGTTGATTTCTGTTTCTTTTCACCGTAGGCCATCGTCCGAGAAGAATTTTTCGTGCTCACATTTCAGCTACCGTTATCCAGTTATCCCAGTGCATCTCTCAAGTATTCTTTATCAGATCGTGATCTCTTTGTTCTTTTGCATCTAAATGCCCTCAAGCATATTTGTTCTTCTAATTCTTCCCGGCGATTCAGTCTCTTTCATCAGTCATTTCAGAATTCTTACGGTGGTTCGCTCAAGATTCTTTTTCTTTGATTATCATTTTAATCCATTCGTTTTTTTCATTCCTACCGGTGGTTCATGAAGACCTTCTCAAGTTAGCGATATGTCACTTCTCAATACTTTTCAAGAAGAATAAGTAGTATGCAAAATCCATTGCTTGTCATCAATTTCATTTGATGAAGGATAAGCATACAATAAATCTTATTCTTATTTCCTCGAAGTGATTAATCCATTCCTTCGGAGTTTGTTCATGATGAGTAAATTCTTGATTCCAAGTGATTCATCTTTCTTTTCCGGAGTTCAAATTTCCTCGGCCATCTCGTCGGAACCTCCATCTAAATCACCGCAAGGCCCATCTTATTCTTTTCATCCTTCATTCCTATCTCATCATCTTTTGTTACCGGAGTTCTTCACGGTGGTTCATCATGTTTTAATTCATTCTTCAAAAGTTCATCAAGATTTTGTTGGAGAAATTCAAGTATCTTTTCTTCTCGCGTCTCGAAGTGTAATTAATTCTCTATATTCTTTTGAAGTGGAGTTTTGCATTTCTTCGTTCTTCTCAGCTATCCAAACATTTCCGTTTGTGGTTGGTTATCACCTCATAATTTTGAGATGTTATCCATAAGTCCACATCAAGCTTATTCTTTCGTTGTTGAATTTCCAACAACTCCATTTAATCTTTCCTTTCAAGGATGCTTTCAAATGCATTCGCGGTAGAAGTTATCATCTCCTTCCCCGTTCTTCTCTTTCCATTTTTTCTAGTCTTCCAGAGGTTTTGTGTTGTTCCTCAAGTCAGGTATCGTTCCATCTTTGCAAGTTCATGTTCTAATCTTTCTATGTTCAGCTAGAGTTCTGCCTAAATTCTGTCATCATTATTCTGCTTCTATCTTGTTCTAACCGAAGTGGTTTCAAATTCATTTTTGTTTCGGAGCTTTGATTCTCGTCATATTCGTCGTCTCTTTTCCTACTCGAGTGTTCTCGACTTTGTTCACCCTCTCTCTTCTATTCTTATTTCACCTCATCCCCTTTTCCTCCCCGTCTTGGTCCTAAGATCTCGGGACGAGATCTCGTGTTAGTAGAGGAGAGTTGTAACGCCCCAGATTCAATGCGACAGGTGTCTGCCAGTTATTCACCTTCGTTGCCATCTCATTTGCTTGCATGTCGCATATTGCCATGTCATCATGTGCATTTCATTTTGCATACGTGTTCGTCTCTTGCATCCGAGCATTTTCCCCGTTGTCTGTTTTGCAATCCGACACCCCTATGTTCTCTGGCGTCCCCCTTTTGTCTCTTGTTGTGAGCGGATGTTAAACATTCTCGGAATGGCCCGAGGTTTGCCAAGCGGCCTTGGTACACCACCGGTAGACCGCCTGTCAAGTTTCGTGCCATTTGGAGTTCGTTTGATACTCCAACGGTTAATCGCGTAACCCCGAAAGCCCTTTTGTCTTGCAGCCCAACACCCCTCCAAACTGGCCCAAACACATCCTTACCCCCTCCATGCTCTCCGCCGTTCGATCACGATCGCTTGGCAGAAAACCGCTCCTCATTTGGACTCTCCTAACTCCTCCTATCTATAAAAAGGCATCCCCCGTCCATTTTTGCAGTCAAACCCTAGATGCCACCTCCTCTGCTCCACCGGACATGTCCGCCCGGCCAACCACGACCCGCCATGTCATCGTCTCCGCCGCCCGCCGCCACTCCCGGAGTGCCACGTGGCCCCTCCG
>NC_057795.1:389620769-389656071 GCF_018294505.1 Triticum aestivum | reverse complement strand
CCATTCGCTGCCGCCTCCGGCCTCCTCCTCAACGCCGGCCCCCGCCTCCGGCCGGATCCGGTGAGATCCGGCCCGGATCCGCCTCTCCTGCCACCATCCCCACCAACTCCGGCGAGACTCCGGCCGCTTCGAAGTCCGTGCCCGACGACCCGGATCCAGATCTGAAAAACGGAGGTTGACCCTGAAATTCCTCTAAGTCCCTTTTTTGTCATATTTTGGTCCCCTGTTCATCGCATCATAACTCTGCATCCGTAGCTCCGTTTCATGCATATGATATGTCAAAATGTTCTTCATGAGATGCTCCACATTTCATTCCATTATGCCATGCTTGTTTGAGTCTATCTTCATGCCTGAATAATCGTTGCAAGAGTGCTATATGATGTTAATCTACTAAAACTATTATAACTTGGTGATTTGTCTTTTTCGTTGCATTTTGTGTGTGCATCCTATGAGGTTGATCTCTACATGTGTCTTGTACTACATCATGTCATCTTTACAGGGGTGCTTGTCTTGTATTTTTGTGAGTCTTGTAGTGAGTGCATCAAGCTTGTTAAGTAGGGTACTTGCTGTTGCTGTTTTGCTAGGCTGAATCTGTTATTTTGTGATGCTATGTAAACCTGCTGCTACAAGTCATTCTATGCATAATCTGGAGATATTCACTAAGGATGTTTTGTTATACATGTTATGCTCGATCCATCCATTCCCTTGGTTGTATTTATAGCTTGCTGTAGCTTGTTTTAATCTTGCTCTCAAATTGCTAAATAATGTTGCTGTCAGTTTGTTAACTTTACGTTCAGTTTTGCCATGTGATTTGCTAGTGATCCATGCACCCTATGAACTTGCTCTTGCCATGCTTAGCTTCATAAACATGTATTCTTGCTGTTGGTTACCTTGCCATGCCATCTATTGCTCTGTGGTGGGTGGTACAAGCTCACGAACATGCCTACTTATCGTTGTTCCTGCCATGTTTGAATCGGTCATCATTTGCCATGTTTACCATTTGCCTCACCTAGCCCTTTTTCCCTTGGGTTTCCGGAGCCCGAGGGTCATCTTTATTTTAGCCCCCGGGCAGTGCTCCTTCGAGTGTTGGTCCGAACTGAGCTGCCTGCGGGGCCACCTCGGGGAAACTCGAAGTCTGGTTTTACTCGTAGCTAGTCTCATCGGGTGTTGCCCTGAGAATGAGATATGTGCAGCTCCTATCGGGATTTGTCGGCACATCGGGCGGCTTTGCTGGTCTTGTTTTACCATTGTCGAAATGTCTTGTAAACCGGGATTCCGAGTCTGATTGGGTCTTCCTGGGAGAAGGAATATCCTTTGTTGACAGCGAGAGCTTATCATGGGCTAAGTTGGGACACCCCTGCAGGGTATAAACTTTTGAAAGTCGTGCCCGCAGTTATGTGGCAGATGGGAATTTGTTAATGTCTGGTTGTAGATAACTTGACACCAGATACGAATTAAAACACATCAACCACGTGTGTAGCCATGATGGTCTCTTTTCGGCGGAGTCCGGGAAGTGAACACAGTTTTTGGGTTATGTTTGACGTAAGTAGGAGTTCAGGATCACTTCTTGATCATTGCTAGTTTCACGACCATTCCTTTGCTCTCTTCTCGCTCTTATTTGCGTATGTTAGCCACCATATATGCTTAGTTGCTGCTGCAACCTCACCACTTTACCCCTTCCTTCCCATTAAGCTTTGCTAGTCTTGATACCCATGGTAATGGGATTACTGAGTCCTCGTGGCTCACAGTTTACTACAACAACAGTTGTAGGTACATGTTTATGTGATGATCTTGACGCGAGAGCGATGTTTTGCTTGTCTTGGAGTTCTTCTTCTGCTTCTTCTTCGATCAGGGGATAGGTTCTAGGTCGGCAGCCTGGGCTAGCAGGGTGGATGTCGATTGAGTTTCTGTTTGTGTTTCATCCGTAGTCCGATGGTGCTCTTATGTAAGATGATGTTGTATTCGTGTGGCATTGTATGCCTTATGTATGTATCCATATCTATTATGTAAGGTTGATGTAATGATATCCACCTTACAAAAGCGTCTTCAAGATGCGCTTCTATCCTTGGTGGGACCTTCGAGTTCCTTTAGGATAGGGTCGCATCTTGGGCGTGACACTAGCCTACTAACACCAAGAATCATCAAACAAGCCCTGCTGATATGATAAACAGTTCAAACTTACAACTAAGCATGCCATATATTACATCAAAAGCTGGTGAGGATACATCTATTTCCATAACTCAGAGAGGGTTCACATGATTCACTATCAAACAAAAGTAGCAATTACCGCCCACACAAGACAGTGTACTAGCCCTAAGATGGTTTGATAACACGCATTGTTCTAGTAATTAAACACATGGCAATGCAAACTACCCTGAAGGATTAGTGCGGCCAACTATTTCTTGTCATCGATCTCTCGGGCAATGACCACAGCACGGACAACGACATGGGAATCGATCTCTGGGGCGATGTCCACAGGACTAGCGCGACATCGGAATCGATCTCTGGGGCGATGTCCACGGGATGGACAACGGCATCAGAATCGATCTCCGGGGTGATGCCAATAGGACGGACCATGACATCAAAAATGATCTCTGGGGCGTTGTCCACAGGACAGGCCATGACATTGGAATCATCAAGGATATCCACCGGCACCTGCACAAGCCTAACATATTAGCAAGCACATTGCAAATAATCAAAAACCACAACAATGGTAATAAGCCATTATTTTTTACCTTGTGCAGCTCACTGGGGGATCTCATCCCTCCGGGGGCCATCTCCTCGTCCTCGATGGGGGCCATCACCTTGCCAGGGGAATACTCCTTCTCAACAGCGACTATCTCCGCAAACTCGGCCTTGAGAGACTATCAGAGTTTCTGGGGTAGGCATGGTGGGGCCCTTGCTGTTCTTCCAACTTTCTTTGAGGAGTTCGTCCACCAACATCGTCAACTCTTTGGCCAGAGCTTGTTTCTTGGAGTTCTTCGTCTCCATGGGTTGGCTCACCAACATGGTCAACTCGTTGGTCAGTGCTTGCTTCCTGGAGATCGCTGTCTCCAGTGGGTTGTCTGCCGGCAACTCTTTGCCTAGCGCTCTAGGATCCATCAATGAACTGACAAACAAAAAGCAATCGAAAGGAAACCACAATCGCAATGGAAACGGGAAAAGAATAGGTTGTGAGAATCGGTCGGTGCTTCACAAAAAGAAGATTCTGGGAATGAAAATATAGCAGCATAACTGATTCGCCCACCTTTCCTTCGTCGGTACAGAAGTAAAATGGCAGAAGTGAGTAGCCTGGAGTGAGGTTTTCTTCAAGAAAGGGAAGAAAGGGCTTCAACGAGCGTTCCAATGAAATGATGGTTGCTTCGTCCAGTCCAACTTGGAGGCCACCTTACCACTACTGGTAAAGGTGTGGGTTTTGTGATATGACGGGTCATGACGGCCACACCGGGGTGACAGGTGAGTCTCGACTGTAGCACCTCACTGTGATTTGGTGGATGGCACACGGGCCCGGATGCTTTGATGTCCCGCATGTAGATAGAGCAGCTAGTCATATAGGAGTGCTCAATATTGTGCACCGCGACCAAGGCGGAGAGGAAAACTAGAGAACTACGTAATTAATGCATGAGTTTAATTAGGGTAGTTTTGTAAAGTATGAGAGACATTCCTCCAATCGCAAAATGCCTTGGTGCATGAGATTTGAGATTTGAGCCCTATAAACCGAAAGGGAGGCGGTACTGCACGCGGTGTAGTCTAGTCACTTGTTGAAATCTCTAGAAAGGCAAGTACTCCTTTCCGGTTTACAGGGCTATACTACTCCCTCTGTCTAGGTGTGTAAGTCATCTTACGAAAACCAAATAGTCCCAAAACACTTAGGCGCGGTGCATTAACTTCTACCTTGTTTCTTGTTTCTTGACATATCAACCAATAAGAGATGAGAGGTGTGCATGCTTTTAATGACTTGAGACTACCAAACACAACATGCAGTGGCTAGTTCATTGCATGCAATGCTATTAATTAGCAAATAAACATTGGTGACCCCAGGAGGAAATGGTGCTAAGCGCGTGGACCTATGCAGAATGAGTATCAACCAATGGATGATGCAGTTTAATTGTTAAACAATTCAATGAGGGAAGCTTAGCTACAAATTCAATGACTTACTCACCTAGACGGAGGGAGTATCAAGTACTAGTACTACTACAATAGTGGGCTCAAATAGAAAACAGGCTCTCATGCAAGATCCTGGATACTATATGTGTGCTCCAAGGCACCGCACCACGCGAGCGTTCGCAACTGCCACGTTCGGGTTGCGCTTGGCTCTTCGCCTCTTCGAGAAGACGAACAATGATGTTACTCCTACTTCTATAGTATCGAATCCACTGCTGCATGTCCGTCCACCTCGTGTGGGAGGGATAGCGTGTAGCGAAAGCTTCTACTTACTGCTTCTGCCTTTGCGTCTATGATAGGTGGGCCCAACAGGTGGCTGGTCCTCCTGTCATGCAGCCAAAGGCAGGTGCAGTTAAGGCACCGGAGCTCAGTCCGCGAGGGAGAGGGTGTTGTAGTAATCAAACTTCTCGGTCTTGTATGTCGTCGTTCTGGGAACGGGGGTACCCAGACTTGCCTGCCTGCGGCCTGCGGCCTGCAGCGTGGCTCAAGGAGTGGCCCAGCATGGCCCACCTTCGTCAACACAGGCTCAATACCCTCGCGAGGGGCCAAGCCTTGCGGGGTAGACGACAGGAAGCTTCCTTAGGCGCAGCCTCGTCAGGTTGGCTCGCGAGGAGGCGGAGAGATCAAGGCGGGGTACCTCACGAGGTGCCCATGACGCAAGCCATGACGACCGAAGCCAGGCGGGCGCCAGGCGAGCGCCGGCCTGGGCAGCGTCCTTGTTTCCCCTTTGGTGCAAATGGGGTAAGCTTAGGCCAAGGCATCAGGCAAAGGTTACCATTCCGGTGCAACAAGACCAAGACCAGCAGAACAACAGGATGGAGGTCATCGTGGAGCCCAGGAAGGCGTCATCGTCAGAGTATTTGGCAGGCGAGGACCAACTTTAGTCAGGATAAGTGTACTAGATGTTCCCCTTCAAAATGGCCAATTGTTGGCGCCCTTCCCGCTCAAGATTTGGGAAGAGGACCAGGGCATTGCTCTATAAATAGGACTAGCCACTCTCAAGAGAAGGGATCGAACAGTCGAACCTTAGCCAGAACCACCAACACAAGAACATCCCTGGTGAGGCTGTTCTTCCTTTGTATGGTTCACAATCAGCCCCAGAGGCAATCCACCACCCACAAACTAGAGTAGGGTATTACACCACAATGGTGGCCCGAACTAGGATAAACCTTGTGTCCCTTGTGTTGTTCTTCGTGTAGCCTAGATCCTTTGCGAGACGACGAGACGTGAGCCGGTAGGGGGAGTAATCTCCGTGCGCACCCCAGAGTTCGAACCTTAAGGGTCTGCCGGAACCCGCAATCCGACATTTGGCGCGCCAGGTAGGGGTGCACCGGAATCCGCCTTCCGCCGTCTGGTGTTTGGCTGTCCATCGCGTCCATGTCTGACGCTCGTCGAGCCCGCGCCGAGCTCCGGGCCTCTCTCTCCACCCGCGTCACCCAGACGGCGCCCGTCGGCGGATGCCCCCATCATTCCCCATCGCCTGCCGTCAACGCTGCCACCGGCCCGGCGGGCAACGAGCAGCAGGCCTCGTCCCTGCGTCCCTCGGTGCGGCGAGAAGGCCGCACCGCACCCCCTCGCTGACTCCAGCCGGTTCATCGTCCCACGCCCGCCGCGCTCCTGCGGACACGCACGCCGTGTTGCTCCTGGCGTGAGAGCTCCTGCACTACCGTCCCATCGACGACCTCTACGACGAGTGGCTCGCCCGCATCACCGAGCTCGTCAGCGCCACAGGGGGCTCCCCTGCACCATCCCTTTCGCTGCACCGCCCATCTCCCTGCGCGGGCAATGCAGCTCCGGAGGCACCTCAGCCGATTCCCCCTCAAGAAGGTGCCCTGGCCCCAAGGCGCATGGCCCCTGGATGGGACCCGCTCCGTCCAGCGCCCGCGCAGCAAGAGAAGAGCTGCCAAGAGATTCCTCGTCCTCAAGAAGCTATCCGCGTGCTCCCTGCACCGGCACGTCACGACTGTGCTCCTGTTCTAGCGCACCAGGACCCCGCGTTGTTCCTGGCGGTAGCGCGCGGAGACTTCCAAGATCAAGCCCTTCGTCACCAAAGGCCTCTAGTGGCCACTGCGGGCTGCCGTGCCTTCACCACTGAGCTGCGCAGTGTAGCTTGGCCGGGCAAGTTCAAGCCAGATCTGCCCCCGCGCTACGACGGCACAGCTGACCCTGTGGAGTTCCTCCAGCTCTACGAGTTGGGCATCGAAGCCGCCAACGGGGACGAGAAGGTCATGGCGAACTGGTTTCCCATGGCGCTCAAGGACGGTGCCCGCACCTGGCTCCTGAACCTGGCTCCTGGCACGATTTCCTCTTGGGACGAGATGCGCACTCGCTTCATCGCCAACTTCCAGGGCACTCGCAACCGGCCCCCGGCCATGAGTGACCTGCGCCGCATCAAGCAACAGCCAGGAGAGACCCTGCAAAAATACATCCAGTGCTTCAACAACGCTCGCCTCAAGATCCCCAGGGTGACTGAGGAGGCCATCATCTCAACTTTCTCCGACGGCGTGCGTGACATCAAGATGAAAGAGGAGCTAGCAATCCATGAAGACCTGTGCACATCCCTGGAGCTGTTCAACTTGGCGACCAAGTGCGCCAGGGCTGAGGAAGGGTGTCTCTCCCTCCTCGAGCTTCCAGCTGCCGATCCAGAAGAGAAGAAGCCCAAGGTCAAGGATGTGAAGCGCAAGGGGGCTGCTGTGCTTGCAGCAGAGCCGGACACCAAGCGAGGCAGGGACCAGCCTGAGTCATCCAAGGGCAGCCGGTACTGCGTGTACCACGACCTTCACACCCACAACACCAGCGAATGCCAAGAGCTCAGGGCCGTGCGAGATGTGCGTGCCGGCTGATGCCCCGAGCGCAACGACCGGGGCTATGTCCGAGGAGGAGGAAGAGGTGGAGGACGATGGGAAGACCGTGGCCCTCGCTAAGGGTGGTGTGACCGACCTCGCGAGGACCGCTGGCAGGACCAGCCTCGCGAGGGAGGCTGGAGGGATCAGCCTCATGAGGATCGCCCTCAAGGCAACACAGGCCTCCCTCCTCTGCCACCTCAGCCAAGGAGGAATGAAGACCATCATCAGGATGAAGGGGCTGGGGGCTTCCAGGAGCCGCGTGCAATCGCTTGCATCTTGGGCAGCGCTCAGGCCCCAGCCTCTCAACGCATCTTCAAGCAGTTTGCTCGCGAGGTGAATGCAGTCCTCCCCAAGCTTGAGGCCACGCGCCCTCTCAGGTGGTCAGCATGTGCTATCATGTTCAGCTTAGCGGATCAGCTCAAGTGCGCAGCCACGGCCGGAGTCCTCCCGATGCTTTGCTCCCCGATCATCAGCAATGTGCAAGTCACCAGGACCCTCATCAATGGCGGTGCAGGACTCAATGTCCTGTCCGTCGATACATTCAACAATCTCCAAGTGCCATACAACCAGCTTCAGCCAACCAAGCTTTTCTCAGGAGTCACTTATGGTTCCACCGTTCCGATAGGGCAAGTCCGCCTTCCTGTCACCTTTGGGCAGTGCGAAAACTACCGCACCAAGCTCATTGACTTCGACATCGCCCACATTCGCCTGCCATACAATGCCATCCTTGGGTACCCAGCCCTGGCCAAGTTCATGGCAGTGACTCATCACGACTACAATGTCCTCAAGATGCCAGGAAGCGGTGGAGTCATCACAGTGCCTTGCAAAGAGAGGGATGCAGTGTGCTCTCTTGAGTGTGATTTTCAAGCGCGGCAATCGAGGACCCAGAGCACAAGAGCGGAAGACTTCCCGAGGCAGCCCCTAAGAAGAAGAATGCATCACCAGGTCCAAACCCTCAGGAGGAAGGCCCTTCAGGATCCGCGCCTGTTCAAGGGGCGCCTCCTTCTGTCGCATAGGAAGGCGCGCCCGGCGCCCTCCTCGGGCAAGGCTCGGGGGCTCTCTCCTGGAGGGCCATCGACATTGGCAAGATTACGAGGGAGGCACTCGGGCACCACTTGGAGGCGTGCTTCAAAGCGCGTTTCCCTCAGGAAGGAACAAGGCAAGGAGGGCCAAACCCTCAGGAGTTCATCAGCGAGATCATTGAGGAGCATTCTGGAAGCGCAAGAGGTCAGGCATTCCGCAGTCCTGGCGGAGATGGAGATGGTCCCCGAGGAGCCGCCTGTGCCTCCGAAGTCCCTCGAGGCTCCTGGGCCTGGGGGCTCGTGAGGAACGGTCCCCGCAGCGCACGTCGTCAGCCACTTCAGCATCCCTTCATCTCCAACATCATCAGGTGACATCTTTCGAGTTTCATTTTCAGCTGGGAGCTGTAACGCCCCGAGATCGACGCTTCAGTTGTCCTTCCATTTATTTTAGTTGTTGACGTGTGTTCTTTATGTTTGTTGCATTATCATAATTGTTTTTCATATTTCATTCATATATGTTATGCCATGATTATGTTGAGTGCCTTGTCATATATTTGCTTCTTGCACCATGGTCATCGCACTTGTTATGTTGCATTGTACCCTTGTCATTTTGCATTTCATCATGCTCATCATGTGGGTTGCATTCTTCATGTTGTGTGTGCATCAGCCCTTGCTATCTTTCTCAAGCCATATACTCATGTATCATCATCTCTCCCTTCCTTCTTCCTTCATGCTTTTGCAAGTGACATTATTCCCTCCTCCATTAATGTTAATTTATTTCCTAGTGATCTTACTCAATGCCTTATACCTCTCTGACAAGTTTGATCTCCATTGGACTTGATTTGGTTGGGTTCAAAAATGGCTCAAGTTTGAATTTAATTCAAGCTTGTTTTATTTTTCTACCGCTAAAAATGCCCAAAGCAATTTATTCAAATTCTACATAAATCCATAATCCCAGATATGTTTTTATCTCATCCTAATTCCTTGCCAAACTCCTTGGCCTTTTCTCGCATTTCTGTTTGCAGAAATTGCATCAAGGAAAAGAGCTCAGCGCAGCAGCAGCCCGGCCCAGCTCCAGCGCCTCCCGCAGCCCAGCTCTCCTCCCGCAGCCTCCTTCCACTCTCCCGTGGTGAATCCACGCTCGACACCCGTCCAAGCCCCACCTGCAGCCTCTCCTTCCCTGTTTTTCTTCCTCCTCCCGATCTCTTTTTCTCTCACAGTAAAACCTCCAGGGGCGCCCGCCCATGGCCACCGTTGCCGAGCTCACGTCGCGCCCCTCCTATAAATCCAGCGTCTCGCGTCCCCCTAGGGTTTCCCTCTCGCCGCCACCACCCTTTTCCTTCTCCTGCTTCTCCTTCTTCTTCAAGAGGAAGAAACCAGAGAGCTCCCGGCGCACTCCCATGGCTTCGCTGCGGCCATAGCCATCCCCCATCGTCTTCTTCGCTCCGGGTCGACTCGACTACGTCATATTCTTCGTCTTCATCAAGGCCAGGAGCCGGAAGGATCCAAGGCCAGAGACACCCCTGGACGTCCTCTTCCTCTGCTTCATCTTCTTCAGGATTCAGAGGAACGCTGAATTCCTGCTCGTCGTCTTCATCTTCTTCATCTATGGCAGGTGCTCGTCGCCGATCAACTTCGTCGCGACCCCTCGTCCCCGAGCTCGATCGACTCTAGCAGCCCCCTCTGTGAGCAGCCGCACCCCCCTCACCTCTTTCCGCCGTCGTTTCCATCATCGTAGTCTCTGATCTGCGTGATCTCGAGTCGGTCCGCCACGGATGGGCTCGAGTTCGAGCTTGTGCTCGTGCGCCCCGCTGCACATCGCTCTTGTCCTTGCACGCACACTACGCTCCTCTTCGCCCTTGCACAGAGGCAGGGCCCCGCAGCTTGCCTCGTCGTCCGTGCTTCACCGCCATGGCCTTGATCTCTGAATTTTTGCACACGCGAGAACATACACTCAGCGCCTCCACACATGCACGCTGCCCCCGCGAGACACCAACGCGACGCCCGCGTCTCCCTGTTTCTTGCACACATCACTCACGCGCACACCCCAGGTCCTCGCCCGCGCTTCCTGCCTTGCCTCGCCTTGCATGTGGTTTCTTCCCTGCCTTGCCACGCGATGCCATGGAACCGAGCCGAGCAACGCTCGAGCTCGAGCACCTCTGCACCCCTCCTCATGGCAGAGCCTCGCAGCAGCCTATCCCACACACCCGCAGTGGCCTCCTGGACCCCACCGTTTCACCGTTGCCCACCGGTGCAGGTCGGTGTCTTCTCTGCTGCAGAGGAGAAGAAACCCCATCCATCGTGGGGCTAGTTCAAAAATGCCGTGCCCAATCCTTGCAACAATAGTAGCAGCAGCGCAGTGGATCAGTCAATGGAGTTCTACCGTGGAGACCCCGGTTCGAATCCCCCTGGGAACATATTTAGAACACCATTTTTTTGCCTCTGTTGCTTCTATGACAGTGGACCCCATTTGTCACCCTCTCTGCACACATACCCTCTCCACACCCACACTCCTGCCACCTCAGCACCACGGGCCCCCTCGTCATTGATAGTGGCTGGCCAACTCGTGTTCCCTGTCGTTTAATTTTCTCTTGCATATTCACAGTAATGCCATTATTTTGGTTTGTTAATAACTAAAAATCCATGCATCCAAATGAAACATGTCATATATGCATCTTGCTCAGTTTTTCATGTAGTTTCATTATATCCAGCTTTTATCCATGTTTAAAATGTTTAAACTTGATGTTTGGTTAAATTTGCTCAAATGACATGATAAAATGGTTTATTTCATAACTAAATAACCGTAGCTCGGTTTTAAATGTTCTTTATATGTAACTTTTCTAGAAAGATGCATATATTAACATGGTGCACTTTGTTTTACTGTTTAACAACATTAAAATATGGTTTAGGGCAGAACAGTACCAAAATTCGAAATATGGACATGGGGATTTTCCGGATTTGTTGTTTGTTATATCCGGCCCCATTTAAATTGTTTAGATGGTATAGTTTTGTTATGCTTCACCTCTTGCCATGTTAACCAACATTTAATATTGATGAGTAGCCTAACCGGGAGTGAACTAAATAATTGATGTGGTGTTTTGCCTTTTGAGCTCCACTTAATTTGTAGGATTGTTTGTGCACTTTGCTATGCCATGCCTCATTAACCGGTCATGCATCATATTTGTTTGTGCATCATGCCATGTTTATTCTTGTGCATTTACCATGTTGTTTGTTTCTTTCTGGTATTGCTTCTTAGTTCGGGTAATGTTGCGATTGTGATGATTCGTTCGACTACTCTCGTTCGTCTTCTTCACGGACTCGTTCTTCTTCCTAGCGGGATTTCAGGCAAGATGACCGCTACCCTGGATCTCATTACTATCATTGCTATGCTAGTTGCTTCGTTCTATCGCTATGCTGCACTACCTATCATTTGCTCTTCAAGCCCCCCCAATTGCCATGTCAGCCTCTAACCTTTTCACCCGTCCTAGAAAATCGTTGCTTGGCTATGTTACCGCTTTGCTCAGCCCTTCTTATAGCGTTGTTAGTTGCAGGTTAAGTTGAAGATTGCTCCATGGTGGACAGGATTATGTTTAGGATATCACAATATCTCTTATATTATTATTAATGCATCTATATACTTGGTAAAGGGTGGAAGACTCGGCCTTATGCCTGGTGTTTTGTTACACTCTTGCCGCCCTAGTTTCCGTCATACCGGTGTTATGTTCCCGGATTTTGCGTTCCTTACGCGGTTGGGTGATTGATGGGACCCCTTTGATAGTTCGCTTTGAATAAAACTCCTCCAGCAAGGCCCAACCTTGGTTTTACCATTTGCCTCACCTAGCCTTTTTTCCCTTGGGTTTCCGGAGCCCAAGGGTCATCTTTATTTTAGCCCCCCAGGCCAGTGCTTGTCTAAGTGTTGGTCCGAACTAGAGCCCTTTGCAGCGCCCCCTTAGGGAAACTTGAGGTCTGGTTTTAGTTGTACGGATTCCTCATCCGGTGTTGCCCTGAGAATGAGATATGTGCAGCTCCTATCGGGATTGTCTTGTTTTACCATTGTCCAAATGTGTTGTAAACCGGGATTCTGAGTCTGATCGGGTGTTCCTGGGAGAAGGTATATCCTTCGTTGATCGCGAGAGCTTATCATGGGCTAAGTTGGGACACCCCTGCAGGGTATAAACTTTCGAAAGCCCTGCCTGCGGTTATAGGCAGATGGGAATTTGTTAATGTCCGGTTGTAGATAACTTGACACCAGATACGGTTTAAAATGCATCAACCGTGTGTGTAGTCGTGATGGTCTCTTTTTGGCGGAGTCCGGGAAGTGAACACGGTTTTGGGTTATGTTTGACGTAAGTAGGAGTTCAGGATCACTTCTTGATCATTGCTAGCTTCACGACCGTTCCGCTTGCTCTCTTCTCGCTCTTATTTGCGTATGTTAGCCACCATATATGCTTAGCCGCTGCTGCAACCTCACCACTTTACCCCTTCCCTTCCCTTTAAGCTTTGCTAGTCTTGATACCCATGGTAATGGGATTGCTGAGTCCTCGTGGCTCACAGATTACTACAACAACAGTTGCAGGTACAGGTTATGCGATGATCTTGAGCGAGAGCGATGTTTCTTGTTTTGGAGTTCTTCTTCTGCTTCTTCTTCAATCAGGGATAGGTTCCAGGTCGGCAGCCTGGGCTAGCAGGGTGGAAGTTGTTTGAGTTTCTGTATGTGATTCATCCGTAGACGGATGTCGATCTTAGGTATGATGATGTTGTATTCGTGTGGCATTGTTTGTGTCACATCCCTAGCTTCAGGCATTGCTCTAGGTTAGCCTCATGTGAGCATCATGTTTAAATTCAAATGAAATTGAATTGAGGAATTTTCAAAGCCTCAGAAACCTCTAAAAACAACCAACAATTAAATCTTCTCAAATGAGTCCAAGAAAATGTTCCTGTTATTCCATGGAAATATTGGTGAGAGGTAAAATTTAAACCAATATTTTTGGAGTCACAGAATTTATTTTGGCCATTTGAATTAATCCAATAACTATTTTCTTTGGATTTATATTTAATATATATTAAATATGACTCCAAATAATTCTGGAAGTTTGTGAGTGGCTTTGTATATATTTTAGCAAACCACATAATAAACTACAGAATTTATTAAAATGGTTTAGTATTTTACTAAACTAAAACAAAACAGAACAAAATAGAAAACAGAAATATAAAACAGAAAGCAGAGAGAGAGAAGGAATCTCACCTGGGCTTACCTGGCGGCCCAAGTGGCCGGCCCAGCCCACCTCCTCCTCCTTTGTCCTCTTCCTCCTCTGCCAGGAGGACGAGCAGAGGCGAGGCGTGGCGCTCGCTGACGCTGCCTCGACCACCTCCTGCTTCCCCCCCCCCTAGCCACCTCCTGCTTCCTCCCTGGCCTCCCCAGCGACGCCCGGACGACGCCACGCGCCTCCCCGACCGCCCCTCACTCCCTCCCGAGCTCTCCCCCTCCTCTGTTTCTCTCTCCCTCTCGGACCCGAGCGGAGCCGCCGCCACCGACGAGCACCACCGCAGCCACCGTCTCCCCCTCGACCCCTCGCTGTGCTTGCGAGCTCCGCCACAACCCCCTCCACCTCCTCGTTGAGCTACG
The DNA here is from genome assembly GCF_018294505.1 of Triticum aestivum. Classification (NCBI taxonomy): domain Eukaryota; kingdom Viridiplantae; phylum Streptophyta; class Magnoliopsida; order Poales; family Poaceae; genus Triticum; species Triticum aestivum. Next base: position 389,642,413 of record NC_057795.1, on the reverse strand, counting down.
GACCTCCCGGACGTGCTGCAACGCCGCCACCATCGCCGTTTCCATCACCGACCGCCGAGGATCTTCATCGTCAATTCACCACCATCGTCGCGTCCCCGAGCCGGCTAACCACCCCTACGGCACCGCTGTGAGCTCCCACGCCTCCCCTCCCTCTTTTCCCCTTCGATTGCGCCCTGTAGCCTCGATTCCACCGGAGCCGCGAGCTCGGCTCCACCGGCGATGTCGCCGCCGTCGTTGCAGGTCACCGAACTCGCGTCCGAGCACGACCTCGAGCTCGTGGATCTCCCAGGAGCCCGCCCATCCTCTCAGCTCGCTCGCTCGCTAAGCGTAGCCCCGTGCCCGTGCTGGCCCGAACTCCGGTCGCCGCCGCGGACCCCGTTCCGGTGAGCTCGAGCCACCTCAGCCCCTGCCGTTTGCACAAATGGATGCGGGCGACTCCCAGCTACGCGTAGCTGCCCTCCGCCGGCCATTTGGTCGCCGGAGGAGGAATTCCGACCCCCTCCGCCGTCTCGGGCTTCACCGGCGACGAGCCGCCGGCGTGTTAGCCTCGGCTGACCAGGGGTTTGACCTCCCCTAGGTCCATGACAGGTGGGCCCGGCCCCTGCTAACTTTGGTTAAGTTAATAACTACTTTTAGTTAAGCCACTGACCCACTGACAGTAGGCCCCACCCCTGGTCAAACCCCAGTCAGCGCTGGGTTTGACCGGGATTAACTCCTGTGACACTGACATATGGGTCCCACAGGTCAGGTTTGACCTGGAGGTGCCCAGTTGACCCTGCTGACGTCACTGTGACGTGGGGCTGACGCAATAAGTATTTCCTGGATTTAATTTAATTCTGAAATTCCAGAAAATGCCTAAAACTTCAATAAATCATAGAAAATTAACCGTAACTCCAAATTAAATAATTTATATATGAAAAATTATCAGAAAAATTCAAGGAATCCATCTGTACCATTTTCATGCATGTTAGAACAACTTATAGCTGCTGTTTAGCACAAATCAATTAAAGGGCATTTAAATAATCACATATGGAGTTTGAATTTGAATCTTGTATTCAAACCAACTTCATTTAACTTGTTGCTAGATGCATTAGCCCAAAACACATTCATTTTGCTATGTCATGATCATGCATCATATTGTGCATTGCATTGATTGTGTTTCCTTCTGTGTTGCCGGTATTTGTCCCCTCTCGATAGACGTGATACCGAGGATGTGATCGTTGACACTGATGAAGACTCAATGTTATCTTCAGAAGTGCCAGGCAAGCAAAACCCCCTTGTTCATTCCGATACAATCCCACGCTCTCGCTCCTGCTCTCTTTTACTGCATTAGGACAACAACGATTCATCTGTTACCTGCTGCGGTAGCTGAACCCCTTTATCCTTTGCATGACCTGTCATTCCACAGTAAATAGATGAAACCCACTAGTATGAGTAGGAGTTGTTTGAGCCCTGTTGTGCCTACTCATTCATGTTTGTTTGTCATGCCTGCTACTGCTTAGAGTTGAGTCAGGTCTGATTCATCGAGGATGAATCAGGGGTGTGTGAACATGTCCTACGGTGTGTGAGCTAAGCGTGTGAACACGATTTGGTAAAGGTAGCGGTGAGAGGCCATGTAGGAGTACATGGTGGGTTGTCTCATTGTAGTCGTCCTCAGGAACTGAGTTCTGTGTTTGTGATCCATGATTCAGCTACTACCATACATTGGGCCCTGAAATATGACCCCGCTCGACTTCTTATTCACCCTTGTCCTCTGTCCAGGAGTTGCAAGTAGTTTCTGGTGTTTGTAGTATGCTGGAGGCCGTGGACAGCGCTGACCGTAGGGGTGGGCTGTGATGCGGTAGGCACGTGGCCGGGTAAACCGGGCGCCCGTTTGGTGTCACGGAACCCTGTTCACATCGTTTGGGGCTGTGAGCGAAACTCTGGCCGGATCTCCTCATGGATGGAACCCGAATAGGCGATAAACCTGGACTAGAGACTTGAGTGTTTAGGTAGGTCGTGGTCTACACCCACGTCGGCTTTCGCTTGAAGTCTGCCGAGCACATGTCGTGTGCAGACGCTAAGTGGTGGAAACATGTATGAAGAAGTACACCCCTGCAGGGTTAACATCATCTATTCGAATAGCCGTGTCCGCGGAAAAGGACTTCTGGGTTGCTTATATCAGTTCATAGACAAGTGAAAGTGGATACTCTAAAATACGCAAGATAAGCGTGAGTGCTATGGATGGCGTTCTCGTAGGGAGACGGGAGCGGATCCATAGTGGTGTATTGATATGGTGAATATGTGGACTCGTGTGCGCCACCTCAAAGAGTCGCTTGCAGTCGTAGTTCAGGATAGCCACCGAGTCAAAGCTGGCTTGCTGCAGTTAAACCCCACCATCCCTTCGTTGATAATGATGCATATGTAGATAGTTCTGATGTAAGTCTTGCTGGGTACATTTGTACTCACGTTTGCCTATTTTATGTTTTTGCAGAGAGACTTCAGTCACACTAGTAATTCCGCGTGGTCTTCGACGTTTAGCTTGTTACCTCAGCTACGATCTTGTGCCCTCGGCAGGATCTGATAGATAGTCAGACTTCTCAGCCTTTTTCATTTATAGATGTCTGTACCCAGACATGATAGCTTCCGCTTGTGCTTTGATTTGTATGCTCTGATTGTTGGGTCATGAGACCCCTGCTTGTAATATCTCGCTCCTCGGAGCCTATTGAATAAATTACTTGAGTTGTAGAGTCATGTTGTGATGCCATGTTGTATTTGCACATATCGAGCATATTGTGTGTATGTTATTGTAATGCTTGGTATGTGTGGGATCTGACCATCTAGTTGTTTATCTTTAGTAGCCTCTCTTACGGGGAAATGTCTCCTAGTGTTTCCACCGAGCCATGGTAGCTTGCTACTGCTCCGGAACACTTAGGCTGGCCGGCATGTGTCCTTCTTCGTTCCTGTGTCTGTCCCTTCGGGGAAATGTCACGCGGTGAATACCGGAGTCCTGCTAGCCCAGTGCTACAGCCTGGATTCACTCGCTGATGACCGACACGTTCGATGCTGGGTCATGGATGCCTGTCCCTGTAAGTCTGTGCCGCTTTGGGTTTACGACTAGCCATGTCAGCCCGGGCTCCTTATCATATGGATGCTAGCGACACTGTCATATACGTGTGCCAAAAGGCGCAAACGGTCCCGGGCAAAGGTAAGGCGACACCCGTGGGAATACCGTGCGTGAGGCCGCAAAGTGATATGAGGTGTTACATGCTAGATCGATGTGGCATTGAGTCGGGGTCCTGACAGCGTTGGTATCAAAGCTTGACTGCCTGTAGGATTACCAAGCCAAACTGGTCGAAGTTGAGTTTAGAAATTCTTTAGTTATATAAGGGAATTGATTGTGGGATGGAACGTAAGGCTCTTTTTACTCCTTATACCTCATGCCCTTCTGATCTGAGTCATCTTATCTTTCCTGCGGGGATTAAGAACTAGGCTATCTCTTCTTTCTATTAGGATCACGTGTTACTAATCAGTAGACTTATAAGATTGTTGGATTTAAGTCTCAGTTCAGTTCCTACTACTTCCGTATGTTAATTGTTGATCTCGGAACCTTGATATTGTGCTTCTGAGTGGTTATGCCACCATTTTTGTGATTGTCTCAAATCTTTTTGAGCAATTATAGCCGTTATGCTGTCCGAGTCATCCCAGATTTCTAAATAGTCCGATGCATTTGCAAATCCCTTCCTTCTGTTTCCGATGTTCCCATGGGCCAGATTAACCACACTAATCGGTGTGTTGAGGTAATTATTGCCTCGACATATATGTTGGAATTATTATTATGACCCTAAGTGCTTAGGGGATCATCTAGTGGTCTAGCCATGATTTGTGTCCTAGTGTGAAGATTCTGGCCTTTATTCTCGGAAGCATCCCGTGATGCTACTTAGTAGTAGGTATTCTACTCCTGGGTTCTGAACCCGAGATTCACTCTACCTACTTCATGTTGATAGTAATTGCTAGTGCCTTTAGGATATTAGTAACCTTTGCGATAGTCCTTGAAGTCCGTGGTATCTTCTTCTTCCAAATACCATGAACTACTTATGGTAGATGTTTATTGGATCAAAAAAAAATCACAATTAGAGTACTCTTGAGGAGTTCTCCATTCATAAATCGTGACTCTGCCAGTTCTACCTTTCTGCATGGGTTATCCGGAAGAAATATGTTGAACTTGGTTCGACATACTAATCTATGCATCCACAACTCAGAAAGTTATATGTTCCTTTGAGTTGTTCTCTTTAGTTGCATTCTGACCCTCGTCTATCAATTGATAGTCAAGAGTATGCGTGCGTTCGTTCATCGATGCCTATGACTCTTGTGGTCTGTCAAGCCATTCTATTCCGGAATGACTAGGAGAAACAAACTCCAGTACCTCTTCCATATCTAGGATTGGGTCAAAGTAGTTGTATTCCGCAGATCAAATGCCAATCCAGCTTTTGGTTCTGCTCTACCTTGGAGTATTACATATTTTATATCGAGATTGTTATAGAAATTGCACACCATCCCATGAACTCTTGGTACAGTGATACTTCTTGCCATCACTGTTCATTCCTCGGCCCTCGTGTTGATGCAACCGGAATACCGACAAATGAATTGTGATGTGTGAAATCAATACTGCTAGCAACTCTGTTGCTTGGTAGTTAAAGGATAATAATTTCATTCTTAGTATGTTGGTTTTCGAATCATCCTTCTAAGACTGATCGTGCTACCTAGTCCTTATTTCGGTGCACCCTTCGATTGATGAGTTAGGATCTTGTCAAGTCCTCACTCATTTGATCATATCGTCTTGCCCTCAAAAGCGAGATTGTTCTCGAGCTTAGTAACATACCCGTGGTTCGTGATTTTCCGAAGATCTTCTCGGAAGTATTACCAGGTTGTCACCTGACCGCTATGTTGATCTCGTGATCAAGTTGGTTTTCTTGTGAACCACCCTCTCTCCAAGATCGGTGTTAGATATCCCTGAGCTAGTTGGTTAAGCTAGACAACAACTTGGAGAGTTGGAAGATAAAAGCTTGTCTGACTTAGTTCGTTCCAAAGGGATATTCTTGTGTAGTGTGTGTTGAAGAAAGATGATATCTTCATCGATTGGTCCTTGTGATCAGATGCTGGACCTATTGTCTTATCAATCCTTTGATTTGAGTGTGGGCTATCGTCAAATCAAATCAGTACCAACGATGCTCGTAATGTTGTCTTATTCGTGGTTGATCCCTCGAGCATACACCATTACATCTTTAGTCTGACCAGTGCTATCACCGTGTTCACTTAACTTTGGAATTCCTTTTAAAAGGAAACCCAGATGAATTGTTGTTGTGCCCATTGACAACATCCTTGTCTTCTCCATAATTTTGCTGAACATTAAGCTAGTGTTGGAAACTTTTGAAAGCATTTGCTCATGCTAGCTCATGAAGCATATGTTCGGATGTAAGAAGTGACTTCCTCTAGTTCATGTGCATTTGATGCAAGTTGCCGCTATGGACTCGAGAAAGTCAATGTTGCTTCCTCTGGAATCATCGCAAGTCAGTCATGCACACGTGCGAAGTATTCTGTGGTCTGGAGACTTGCAACCTTCATTCCATATGTGTATCCTAGCACACCAAGCCACTGATTGATTTGTTCAAGGAGAAGGAGTATCTTCATAAGAGCTAATCCGGACTTATGAAAGAACTTCGATATCCTCGCTGATGGTTCCCCCTCCTGAACTCGGTAGTGTTTTATTATAAGACTACTTTGTGGTCATGCTTGTCTTGGACAACGTGTTCACATGTTTGTAGCAGAACCAGCTCATGTTTTGGAGCTTGCTATCGTAGTTCATCTCCCGAGAATCCCGCAACGTCATCTCGTCGATTTGTGTTGCAAACTTTCATTTTTCTTCCTAAGACTCGATGAGCCTGGAATATCCTAACACCAACCAGAGCTGAATCTCAGGCAGATATGATGGTTGGAACATTTCCCTAAGAACTATAATATTGGTCTCTCGATAACCGGTAAGGTGGATGTCGTGGCCAGCACCACCCAGCCGAAAGACCTATTATTGTAGTATCTTGATTGAAGAAGTTGGCCACCTCCCCATAAGGATTTCGTAGGATTTACCTCCGTAACTGTTCCTTATGGATTCTATTGCTCCCGAAGTTCGACCTTTACTTGATGTTCTAGTTATCAAACCATATCTATGAATGGGTTACACTAGCACGTCAAGGAGAACATTAGAAGCGGAGTGCTAAATGTCTCTCGGTCGATCATCCAGATTTTATTTCCTTGGCCTCGCTAAGGTGAAATCTGAGAAGGTGTTATCTTCCTTTGCATCTGCATCCTCCATCACCATTCATCATGGTAGTAAGTTGTGTTACCGGACCCTTGACACGGATGTTGGTAAAACTTTGATGATTGTGGAAATGCTCAAGTTCTTGAGAGCACGCACAAGCGCTACGTCTTATCATCGGCACTAGCTGGGATTGCCCCAGATTTCCTCGGTTATGCTATAACCACTCCAACAGTGAATTCACTCTCTATTGTTGGGTTCTTCACCAGTTACCAGAATCATTCCCAGCATTTGCATTTTGTTTCCAGCTTGCACCGCCAATGTGCCATTCTACCATGGGTCTCTTCCATTTCCGGTGATAAGCAAAATTCATCCATTACGTTGTCTTCAACAAGGTAATCCACATCATCCAAGTCTGAGTATGCCATTCTACTGACCCCCTCCAAACGATCGCTCGAGAATTGTCTTAGGCTGGTTTAAAGAGTTTCAATGATCTTTGAATCAAAAGTAATTCTTTTTGCCACTTAAGGGGATGTATCTTCGAGTCACCTTCCCTAAGGTGTATCATTATGGTATCATGGCAATTCAACTCCTCGCTACGTTGACAACCGATTACCACCTTAAGCGTGAAGTTGTTGTCTACCTAGTAAACTCTCGTCATCTGTCTCACTCCATTTCTTCAGATCTGTGCTTCGTCTCCCAGCTCAAGAGATGTTGCTATGTCTCATTCTGTGAGTTGTTCGATCTTCGAGAAGATCGACCCTTCTAGAGTCTCCTTCTTCCCTCCATGTCATGTGACAGGATTTCTCAGAGCAAGACCTCGAGTCAAAGATGGTGAATGAATCAACGTTCAACTGAAGTGCACCCTGGATCGTGAAGATTGTACTAGTTTGCGTTTCCCCTTCATCCTACCCTACGCTTGAATCTCGAGACGAGATTCTTGTTTAGTGGGGGTGAGTTGTCACATCCCTAGCTTCAGGCATTGCTCTAGGTTAGCCTCATGTGAGCATCATGTTTAAATTCAAATGAAATTGAATTGAGGAATTTTCAAAGCCTCAGAAACCTCTAAAAACAACCAACAATTAAATCTTCTCAAATGAGTCCAAGAAAATGTTCCTGTTATTCCATGGAAATATTGGTGAGAGGTAAAATTTAAACCAATATTTCTGGAGTCACAGAGATATTTATTTTGGCCATTTGAATTAATCCAATAACTATTTTCTTTGGATTTATATTTAATATATATATTAAATATGACTCCAAATAATTCTGGAAGTTTGTGAGTGGCTTTGTATATATTTTAGCAAACCACATAATAAACTACAGAATTTATTAAAATGGTTTAGTATTTTACTAAACTAAAACAAAACAGAACAAAATAGAAAACAGAAATATAAAACAGAAAGCAGAGAGAGAGAAGGAATCTCACCTGGGCTTACCTGGCGGCCCAAGTGGCCGGCCCAGCCCACCTCCTCCTCCTTTGTCCTCTTCCTCCTCTGCCAGGAGGACGAGCAGAGGCGAGGCGTGGCGCTCGCCGACGCTGCCTCGGCCACCTCCTGCTTCCCCCCCCCTAGCCACCTCCTGCTTCCTCCCTGGCCTCCCCAGCGACGCCCGGACGACGCCACGCGCCTCCCCGACCGCCCCTCACTCCCTCCCGAGCTCTCCCCCTCCTCTGTTTCTCTCTCCCTCTCGGACCCGAGCGGAGCCGCCGCCACCGACGAGCACCACCGCAGCCACCGTCTCCCCCTCGACCCCTCGCTGTGCTTGCGAGCTCCGCCACAACCCCCTCCACCTCCTCGTTGAGCTACGGACCTCCCGGACGTGCTGCAACGCCGCCACCATCGCCGTTTCCATCGCCGGCCGCCGAGGATCTTCATCGTCAATTCACCACCATCGTCGCGTCCCCGAGCCGGCTAACCACCCCTACGGCACCGCTGTGAGCTCCCACGCCTCCCCTCCCTCTTTTCCCCTTCGATTGCGCCCTGTAGCCTCGATTCCACCGGAGCCGCGAGCTTGGCTCCGCCGGCGATGTCGCCGCCGTCGTTGCAGGTCACCGAACTCGCGTCCGAGCACGACCTCGAGCTCGTGGATCTCCCAGGAGCCCGCCCAGCCTCTCAGCTCGCTCGCTCGCTAAGCGTAGCCCCGTGCCCGTGCTGGCCCGAACTCCGGTCGCCGCCGCGGACCCCGTTCCGGTGAGCTCGAGCCACCTCAGCCCCTGCCGTTTGCACAAATGGATGCGGGCGACTCCCAGCTACGCGTAGCTGCCCTCCGCCGGCCATTTGGTCACCGGAGGAGGAATTCCGACCCCCTCCGCCGTCTCGGGCTTCACCGGCGACGAGCCGCCGGCGTGTTAGCCTCGGCTGACCAGGGGTTTGACCTCCCCTAGGTCCATGACAGGTGGGCCCGGCCCCTGCTAACTTTGGTTAAGTTAATAACTACTTTTAGTTAAGCCACTGACCCACTGGCAGTAGGCCCCACCCCTGGTCAAACCCCAGTCAGCGCTGGGTTTGACCGGGATTAACTCCTGTGACACTGACATATGGGTCCCACAGGTCAGGTTTGACCTGGAGGCGCCCAGTTGACCCTGCTGACGTCACTGTGACGTGGGGCTGACGCAATAAGTATTTTCTGGATTTAATTTAATTCTGAAATTCCAGAAAATGCCTAAAACTTCAATAAATCATAGAAAATTAACCGTAACTCCAAATTAAATAATTTATATATGAAAAATTATCAGAAAAATTCAAGGAATCCATCTGTACCATTTTCATGCATGTTAGAACAACTTATAGCTGCTGTTTAGCACAAATCAATTAAAGGGCATTTAAATAATCACATATGGAGTTTGAATTTGAATCTTGTATTCAAACCAACTTCATTTAACTTGTTGCTAGATGCATTAGCCCAAAACACATTCATTTTGCTATGTCATGATCATGCATCATATTGTGCATTGCATTGATTGTGTTTCCTTCTGTGTTGCCGGTATTTGTCCCCTCTCGATAGACGTGATACCGAGGATGTGATCGTTGACACTGATGAAGACTCAATGTTATCTTCAGAAGTGCCAGGCAAGCAAAACCCCCTTGTTCATTCCGATACAATCCCACTCTCTCGCTCCTGCTCTCTTTTACTGCATTAGGACAACAACGATTCATCTGTTACCTGCTGCGGTAGCTGAACCCCTTTATCCTTTGCATGACCCGTCATTCCACAGTAAATAGATGAAACCCACTAGTATGAGTAGGAGTTGTTTGAGCCCTATTGTGCCTACTCATTCATGTTTGTTTGTCATGCCTGCTACTGCTTAGAGTTGAGTCAGGTCTGATTCATCGAGGATGAATCAGGGGTGTGTGAACATGTCCTACGGTGTGTGAGCTAAGCGTGTGAACACGATTTGGTAAAGGTAGCGGTGAGAGGCCATGTAGGAGTACATGGTGGGTTGTCTCATTGTAGCCGTCCTCAGGAACTGAGTTCTGTGTTTGTGATCCATGATTCAGCTACTACCATACATTGGGCCCTGAAATATGACCCCGCTCGACTTCTTATTCACCCTTGTCCTCTGTCCAGGAGTTGCAAGTAGTTTCTGGTGTTTGTAGTATGCTGGAGGCCGTGGACAGCGCTGACCGTAGGGGTGGGCTGTGATGCGGTAGGCACGTGGCCGGGTAAACCGGGCGCCTGTTTGGTGTCACGGAACCCTGTTCACATCGTTTGGGGCTGTGAGCGAAACTCTGGCCGGATCTCCTCATGGATGGAACCCGAATAGGCGATAAACCTGGACTAGAGACTTGAGTGTTTAGGTAGGTCGTGGTCTACACCCACGTCGGCTTTCGCTTGAAGTCTGCCGAGCACATGTCGTGTGCAGACGCTAAGTGGTGGAAACATGTATGAAGAAGTACACCCCTGTAGGGTTATCATCATCTATTCGAATAGCCGTGTCCACGGAAAAGGACTTCTGGGTTGCTTATATCAGTTCATAGACAAGTGAAAGTGGATACTCTAAAATACGCAAGATAAGCGTGAGTGCTATGGATGGCGTTCTCGTAGGGAGACAGGAGCGGATCCATAGTGGTGTATTGATATGGTGAATATGTGGACTCGTGTGCGCCACCTCAAAAGAGTTACTTGCAGTCGTAGTTCAGGATAGCCACCGAGTCAAAGCTGGCTTGCTGAAGTCAAACTCCACCATCCCCTTTGTTGATAATGATGCATGTGTAGATAGATCTGATGTAAGTCTTGCTGGGTACATTTGTACTCACGTTTGCCTATTTTATGTTTTGCAGAGAGACTTCAGTCTCACTAGTAGTTCCGCTTGGACTTCGACGTTTAGCTTGATACCTCAGCTACGATCTTGTGCCCTCGGCAGGATCTGGTAGATAGTCAGGCTTCTCAGCCTTTTTCATTTATAGATGTCTGTACTCAGACATGATAGCTTCCGCATGTGCTTGACTTGTATGCTCTGAATGTTGGGTCGTGAGACCCCTGTTTGTAATATCTCGCTCCTCGGAGCCTATTGAATAAATACTTGGGTCGTAGAGTCATTTTGTGATGCCATGCTGTATTGCACATATCGAGCATATTGTGTGTATGTTATTGAAATGCTTGATATGTGTGGGATCTGACTATCTAGTTGTTTATCTTTAGTAGCCTCTCTTACCGGGAAATGTCTCCTAGTGTTTCCACTGAGCCATGGTAGCTTGCTACTGCTCCGGAACACTTAGGCTGGCCGGCATGTGTCCTTCTTCGTTCCTGTGTCTGTCCCTTCGGGGAAATGTCACGCGGTGAATACCGGAGTCCTGTTAGCCCGCTACAGCCCGGTTCATCGGAGTCCTGCTAGCCCAGTGCTACAGCCTGGATTCACTCGCTGATGACCGACACGTTCGATGCTGGGTCATGGATGCCTGTCCCTGTAAGTCTGTGCCGCTTTGGGTTTACGACTAGCCATGTCAGCCCGGGCTCCTTATCATATGGATGCTAGCGACACTGTCATATACGTGTGCCAAAATGCGCAAACGGTCCCGGGCAAAGGTAAGGCGACACCCGTGGGAATACCGTGCGTGAGGCCGCAAAGTGATATGAGGTGTTACATGCTAGATCGATGTGGCATTGAGTCGGGGTCCTAACAGTTTGCCTCTTGTATGTATCCCCATCTATTATGTAATGTTGATGTAATGAAATCCACCTTGCAAAAGCGTTTCAATATGCGGTTCTATCCTTGGTGGGACCTTTGAGTCTCTTTAGGATAGTATCGCATATTGGGCGTGACAAGTTGGTAATCAGAGCCTCGACCGACCATAGGAGCCCCCTTGATTGTTGGCCGTTGTTGAGTCTAGAAGAAAACTAATTTGAGTCTTAGGGTTATATATATATCGGAGAGTAGGATTCTTTTTACTCCTCAGCCCCCTTTGTCGCTCTGGTGAGGTCTCCTGACGTAGATGTTTTGACTTTCCTCTCCTCAAATTTCACTAAAAAAAATTTGGATCACGCGGGTATCTTGGAATCGTTCTGATGGTTTTGTGACGAGAACATTGTTCTTGGTGGCTCCTGTCTATTATGTGGCATTGACCCGGGGAGTTGAGCTCCGAGGTGTTGTCATCACAATTTTATCGTTGCAGTTCTGGAATACCTGAGTTTTGCCGACATCGAAAATCTCTTTTATGTAGTTGTTGGTGAGATAACCTCGACGTCACCCAGTACTGGGGAGTTCGGGAGTATTGCCATAGCTGGTATAACGGATGCTTTTCAAAGGTTGAGGTACACGATTTCCGGAGTTTTCTTGGTTATGTGTTGACGGATGGATACAGCTGGATGTAGGGATTGTTAGTTTGGGTGAGATATATTGCTTCCCCTGTATCCCCAACACCAGATTGCATAACCAGAAAGTTTCGGGAGTTTATAGGTGGGAATTCAAGTAGCTCGTAGGATATCTTTCCAACAGACACATGATACGATATGGGATCTATCATATGTTTGTTCCGGCTTATTCTGCAAACCAAATCCTTTGTTTTGTTTATTTGTGGTATTCGAGTTGCTTCAATGTCAAATGTTGAATCCATACCTTCCCTAAACGGTGTTCTCATATTGCTATGTGAATACTAATCCTTTTGATCATCGAGGTCGTCATGTCAACTCTTTTCCAACCAGTGTGCTTCTCTTTAAGTGGATCCGATCATTTTCAACATCCGCAAGATCAATTCTAAGTTTTCTCAACGGTGTTTGCTCCATCTTCCCCAAGTTGCCTTTGTTTCCCCGCCCTCCCACCCTCTTTCTTCAAGGACTCAAATTTCTTAATCATGTATCCTTTTATTTGTGGGAAGTCTCTTCATTCTTTTCTTTCTACGTTCTTATCCGGTGATTTCCCATGAAGATGCTCAACAGTTTCAAGTTCATCATCCTTCATTGTTGTTTCTTCTCCGGTGGATTCAAGTCAAGTTTTCGGTGTTGATCATATTCCCTTCCTTGTTTCAAGTGTTTTCGTATGCCGGTGGACCTCTTAATCGTTCACCTCTCTCTATTCGTATCCGGAGTGCTGAAGATATCTTAAAAGAATCATGTTTCCATTCTTAATCCGTTCAAGTTACTTCGAGGTTTTTCTCTCATTCAAGCTTTAATTCAACCGGTGCAATCCCCCCTTTCAATCTCGTTCAACGGTGTTTTCTTTTAGTGGGCCCTAACCCACAAGTCTATTCCCAGGATCTTACCTGACTCTTCTAATTATTCCGGAGCCATTCCTAATTCTTTTCGAGTTTGACGTAAGAATGAATTCTCATCAGTCATATTCCTTCTCCAAGATCGCTTTCAAATCATTTTCATTGTTGGCTCAACCTCTTTGTTTTTCATTCTCCCGGAGTGTCTCAACAATTCATGGTGGTTCTCGTCGTCATTCTCAAATTTTGAAGACCGAAGAAGAGTTCCTCTTAAATCTTTAACCGTTCTTCCATAGATTCATGGTTCTAGCTTTATACCATCCTCTCATAATTGTTTTTGATTGTGACAATTCTTTTCTTACCACTGGAGCATTTTGTGAGTTCTTTCCATTTTATTCCTACGAAGGCCATCATTTTGGGTTTATTCATTCTCAGCTTTTAGCTATCGTTCTCCAAATCTTACCGGTGAAACCTTCAAATACCCTCTAATCAGTTCATGTATTTAAATCCCCTCAAGTATGTTCATTCATTTTCCAATTCTTCCCGGTGAATTGTGCCTTGCTACATTCATTTTCAATTCTTACGATGGTTCCTTCAAGATTTCTCTTCCTTCGTTATCATATCAATTCATTCGTTGTTTCCAAATCCCATCGGTGGTTCCATCAATACATTCTGAAGTTTGCGCTATATCTTTCTTAATCCTTTTTCAATGGGAATAAGTAGTATGCCAAATCCGTTGCTTGCATCAATTAAATTTGATGAAGGATAAACATACAATAAATCTTATTCTTATTTCCTTGAGGTGACTCAATTATTTTTCCGGAGATTATTCATGATGAATAAATTCTTGATTACAAGTGATTCATCTTTCTATCCGGAGTTGGTCATCATATCACATTCTCGGTTCGAGAGGCTTCGTCTTTCTTTTCGGAGTTCCAAGCTCTCTCAATTATCTCGTCGCGAAGCTCCATCTAAAACATTGCAAGGCTTCACATTGTTCTTTTAACTTCTCTTTCTTTCTATCATCCTTTTATTACCGGAGTTCTCCGTGGAGGCTCTACATGGTGGTTCATCAAGTATTCCTTCCATTCTTCAATTGTTCTTCAAGATTTCTCTCAAACCTAAGATCCGCCAAGCTATACTCTAAAATAAACATGGTGCTCAACAAATGTTTTGTCTTGAGGAGTTCAAGTATTCTTTATCTCTCATTTTAAAGTGCAATTCTTTCTACCTTATCTTTTGAGGTGGTGTTATGTCACTCTTGACAATTTCCTTTATGTTTCATGATTCACATGTTGTTAAGAATGAGGTATTTTAAATCCATCAATCTCTTCTTTGGAGTTATCTTGGTATCGATTTCACCTAAAGCCTTCCCTAAGGAATGTTGCTATTTGTGGTGCTTATCATTGATCCAAGATTTCTCCATATCCTTCTCGGTGAAAGAGGTTTTTCATCTCTTCGTTGATCTCAAACAAGCAATTGTTCTTCGTTAGTGGAAGAATGTCATCTCATAGTCTTGAGATGTTTCCATAAGCTCACTACAAGCTTATTCTTTTCGTTGTTGGTTTTCCAACAACCCCGTTGTAACCATCTTGGAAGGGGGCTTTCCAAGCTCATTTGTGGCACATGTTGGCATTTTCTTCTCCATTCTTTTATTCTAGTGATCTATCTTCTATTCTTTCTTCCGAAGGCATTGTGATGTTGTTCTCTTCACTCATCATCTTGTTTTGTCAAGATCATGTTCTTTTCCATGCTTATCCACTTAACCGGAGTGTTGTGTCTATCATTCTTCTTTTAACCGGAGTCTCATCCAAGTGCTTTCATTTTGCCAAGTTCAAATTATATTCCTTCCATGTTCAACCGGAGTGCTGCCCGAATTCTTCCTCTCTCATCTTGTTTTAACCGGAGTGGTTTCGAATTCTTTCTTGTCCATTGTACTCATCATTCATAACTTTTCAACCTCTCAAAGTTCTTTGGTTTCACTCGTTTGTCGAAGAAGCAACTTAGTTTTACCTCTTCTCTTCCGCTTCCATTTCCCTCCGGTGCCATCTTAGATCTCGGGACGAGATCCTCTCGTAGTGGTGGCGTGTTGTAACGCCCCGAGACCGACGCTTTAGTTGTCCTTCCATTTTTTTAGTTGTTGACGTGTGTTCTTTATGTTTGTTGCATTATCATAATTGTTTTGCATATTTCATTCATATATGTTATGCCATGATTATGTCGAGTGCCTTGTCATATATTTGCTTCTTGCACCATGCTCATCGCACTTGTTATGGTGCATTGTACCCTTGTCATTTTGCATTTCATCTTGCTCATCATGTGGGTTGCATTCTTCATGTTGTGTGTGAATCAGCCCTTGCTATCTTTCTCAAGCCATATACTCATGTGTCATCATCTCTCCCTTCCTTCTTCCTTCATGCTTTTGCAAGTGACATTATTCCCTCCTCCATTAATGTTAATTTATTTCCTGGTGATCTTACTCAATGCCTTATACCTCTCTGTCAAGTTTGATCTCAATTGGACTTGATTTGGTTGGGTTCAAAAATGGCTCAAGTTTGAATTTAATTCAAACTTGTTTTATTTTTCTACCTCTAAAAATGCCCAAAGCAATTTATTCAAATTCTACATAAATCCATAATCCCAGATATGTTTTTATCTCATCCTAATTCCTTGCCAAACTCCTTGGCCTTTTCTCGCATTTCTGTTTGCAGAAATTGCTTAAAGGAAAAGAGCCCAGCGCAGCAGCAGCCCGGCCCAGCTCCAGCACCTCCCGCAGCCCAGCTCTCCTCCCGCAGCCTCCTTCCACTCTCCCGTGGTGAATCCACGCTCGACACCCGTCCAGGCCCCACCTGCAGCCTCTCCTTCCCCTGTTTTTCTTCCTCCTCCCGATCTCTTTTTCTCTCACAGTAAAACCTCCAGGGGAGCCCGCACATGGCCACAGTGGCCGAGCTCACGTCGCGCCCCTCCTATAAAGCCAGCATCCCGTGTCCCCCTAGGGTTTCCCTCTTGCCGCCGCCAGCCTTTTCCTTCTCCTGCTTCTCCTTCTTCTTCAAGAGGCAGAAACTAGAGAGCTCCCGGCGCACTCCCATGGCTTCGCTGCGGCCATAGCCATCCTCCATCGTCTTCTTCGCTCCGGGTCGACTCGACTACGTCATATTCTTTGTCTTCATCAAGGCCAGGAGCCGGAAGGATCCAAGGCCAGAGACACCCCTGGATGTCCTCTTCCTCTGCTTCATCTTTTTCAGGATTCAGAGGAACGCCGAATTCCTGCTCGTCGTCTTCATCTTCTTCATCTACGGCAGGTGCTCATCGCCGATCAACTTTGTCGCGACCCCTCATCCCCGAGCTCGATCGACTCCAGCAGCCCCCCTCTGTGAGCAGCCGCACCCCCCTCACCTCTTTCCGCCATCGTTTCCATCATCGTAGTCTCTGATCTGCACGATCTCGAGTCGGTCCGGCATGGATGGGCTCGAGTTCGAGCTTGTGCTCGTGCGCCCCGCTGCACATCGCTCTTGTCCTTGCACGCACACTACGCTCCTCTTCGCCCTTGCACAGAGGCAAGGCCCCGCAGCTTGCCTCGTCGTCCGTGCTTCGCCACCATGGCCTTGATCTCTGAATTTTTGCGCACGCGAGAACATACACTCAGCGCCTCCACACATGCACGCTGCCTCCCGCGAGACACCAACGCGATGCCTGCGTCTCCCTGTTTCTTGCACACATCACTCACGCGCACACCCCAGGTCCTCACCCGCACTTCCTGCCTTGCCTCGCCTTGCGTGTGGTTTCTTCCCTGCCTTGCCGCGCCATGCCATGGCCCCGAGCCAAGCAACGCTCGAGCTCGAGCGCCTCTACACCCCTCCTCGTGGCAGAGCCTCGCAGCAGCCTATCCCCCACACCCGCAGTGGCCTCCTGGACCCCGCCGTTTCACCGTTGCCCACCGGTGCAGGTCGGTGTCTTCTCTGCTGCAGAGGAGAAGAAACCCCATCCGTCGTGGGGCTAGTTCAAAAATGTCGTGTCCAATCCCTGCAATAATAGTAGCAGCAGCGCAGTGGATCAGTCAATGGAGTTCTACCGTGGAGACCCCGGTTCGAATCCCCCTGGGAACATATTTAGAACACCATTTTTTTGCCTCTGTTGCTTCTATGACAGTGGACCCCATTTGTCACCCTCTCTGCACACATACCCTCTCCACACCCACACTCCTGCCACCTCAGCACCACGGGCCCCCTCGTCATTGATAGTGGCTAGCCCAACTCGTGTTCCCTGTCGTTTAATTTTCTCTTGCATATTCACAGTAATGGCATTATTTTGGTTTGTTAATAACTAAAAATCCATGCATCCAAATGAAACATGTCATATATGCATCTTGCTCAGTTTTTCATGTAGTTTCACTATATCCAGCTTTTATCCATGTTTAAAATGTTTAAACTTGATGTTTGATTAAATTTGCTCAAATGACATGATAAAATGGTTTATTTCATAACTAAATAACCATAGCTCGATTTTAAATGTTCTTTATATGTAACTTTTCTAGAAAGATGCATAGATTAACATGGTGCACTTCGTTTTACTGTTTAACAACATTAAAATATGGTTTAGGGCAGAACAATACCAAAATTCGAAATATGGACATGGGGATTTTCTGGATTTGTTGTTTGTTATATTCGGCCCCATTTAAATTGTTTAGATGGTATAGTTTGTTATGCTTCACCTCTTGCCATGTTAACCAACATTTAATATTGATGAGTAGCCTAACCGGGAGTGAACTAAATAATTGATGTGGTGTTTTGCCTTTTGAGCTCCACTTAATTTGTAGGATTGTTTGTGCACTTTGCTATGTCATGCCTCATTAAACCGGTCATGCATCATATTTGTTTGTGCATCATGTCATGTTTATGCTTGTGCATTTACCATGTTGTTTGTTTCTTTCCGGTATTGCTTCTTAGTTCGGGTAATGTTGCGATTGTGAGGATTCGTTCGACTACTCCCGTTCGTCTTCTTCATGGACTCGTTCTTCTTCCTAGCGGGATTTCAGGCAAGATGATCGCTACCCTGGATCTCATTACTATCATTGCTATGCTAGTTGCTTCCTTCTATCGCTATGCTGCACTACCTATCATTTGATCTTCAAGCCCCCCCAATTGCCATGTCAGCCTCTAATATTTTCACCCGTCCTAGAAAACCGTTGCTTGGCTATGTTACCGCTTTGCTCAGCCCTTCTTATAGCGTTGTTAGTTGCAGGTTAAGTTGAAGATTGCTCCATGGTGGACAGGATTATGTTTGGGATATCACAATATCTCTTATATTATTATTAATGCATCTATATACTTGGTAAAGAGTGGAAGACTCGGCCTTATGCCTGGTGTTTTGTTCCACTCTTGCCGCCCTAGTTTCCGTCATACCGGTGTTATGTTCCCGGATTTTGCGTTCCTTACGCGGTTGGGTGATTTATGGGACCCCCTTGATAGTTCGCTTTGAATAAAACTCCTCGAGCAAGGACCAACCTTGGTTTTACCATTTGCCTCACCTAGCCTTTTTTCCCTTGGGTTTCCGGAGCCCAAGGGTCATCTTTATTTTAGCCCCCTCGGGCCAGTGCTTGTCTAAGTGTTGGTCCAAACTAGAGCCCTTTGCAGCGCCCCCTCAGGGAAATTTGAGGTATGGTTTTAGTTGTACGGATTGCTCATCCGGTGTTGCCCTGAGAACGAGATATGTGCATCTCCTATCGGGATTGTCAGCGCATCGGGTGGCTTTGCTGGTCTTGTTTTACCATTGTCGAAATGTCTTGTAAACCGGGATTCCGAGTCTGATCGGTTCTTCCTGGGAGAAGGTATATCCTTCCTTGATCGCGAGAGCTTATCATGGGCTAAGTTGGGACACCCCTGCAGGGTATAAACTTTTGAAAGCCGTGCCTGTGGTTATAGGCAGATGGGAATTTGTTAATGTCCGGTTGTAGATAACTTGACACCAGATACGATTTAAAACGCATCAAATGTGTGTGTAGTCATGATGGTCTCTTTTTGGCGGAGTCCGGGAAGTGAACACGGTTTTGGGTTATGTTTGACGTAAGTAGGAGTTCAGGATCACTTCTTGATCATTGCTAGCTTCACGACCGTTCCGCTTGCTCTCTTCTCGCTCTTATTTGCGTATGTTAGCCACCATATATGCTTAGCCGCTGCTGCAACCTCACCACTTTACCCCTTCCTTTCCCATTAAGCTTTGCTAGTCTTGATACCCATGGTAATGGGATTGCTGAGTCCGCGTGGCTCACAGATTACTACAACAACAGTTGCAGGTACTGGTTATGCGATGATCTTGATGCGAGAGCGATGTTGCTTGTTTTGGAGTTGTTCTTCTGCTTCTTCTTCAATCAGGGATAGGTTCTAGGTCGGCAGCCTGGGCTAGCAGGGTGGATGTCGTTTGAGTTTCTGTTTGTGATTCATCCGTAGACGGATGTCGATCTTATGTACGATGATGTTGTATTCATGTGGCATTGTTTGCCTCTTGTATGTATCCTCATCTATTATGTAATGTTGATGTAATGATATCCACCTTGCAAAAGCGTTTCAATATGTGGTTCTATCCTTGGTGGGACCTTCGAGTCTCTTTAGGATAGTATCGCATATTGGGCGTGACAGAGCGCCCCCAGGGCTGCATCATTCCCAGGCCGCGTGGGTCCGTCCCTGCGGCATGTATCCCTTTTCTTCATGCCTTTAAGTTACCTTGTTGGGGGCGCCCCTCGGGATGCATTATCCCCAAGTCGCTCGGGCCTGACCCAGCGGCATGTATCTCTCTCGCGTTTATTCAGGTCGTGCGTTTGACCCGCCATGATTATTATTTGATGCCTGTGACGGCACCCTTCTTCCCTCATGCCAGCCGCTCGCACGTTAAAAGGGGGTACCTGAGCATCGCGACTCATGGACTCTTACTGTCTCTCCAGCCCTCACCTCCTGTCCTTGTCCACGGCATCGCGACCTGGCATACCAGCGACGGCTGAGCTTGCTCGAGGGCCGGGACCTGAGGACATAGAGCGTTGGCATCTAACCAAACTTGCAGGACCACATTACAAGCAAAGGCCTAGAGCCATGTGCAACCCGCCTTGAGGTAGGGCCCTGTGAGTCCCGCGCTGGCTCACGGGTGCCCAGATACACCTCGTCAAGCCCTACCGTGCCAGCCACGTGTCAGGGCGGGGCTGTACACACCCCGGGGGCTCCTTCGGAGGGGAGCCCCCTCCCACGCACCAGTGGAAGCACCATGCTCCGTGCTAGCTGACGACACTGCCGAGGAGCGGCTATGCCCGTACACATACGAAAGTGCTATGCTCCGTGCTGGTGATAAACAACTGAGGGTGGCCCACGGCCGCATTAACTTCAGGGAGCCCAAAGCTTAGTGTCCGGCCCTATCGTAACGCCTCCCCTTGGGAGTGCCACACGAGGGGGCTGGGCACGGGGGCTACGCCCGGGCCATGCCCGGGCGCATGCCACCCAGCCAAGCCCCTCGGGCCTGGTTCGTTGCGCGTCTCTCCCCGAGCAGAGCCAAGGTACGACGACCGTTTGAACGTCAAGGGGGACTCCTAAGCATCATGACTCAGGAGCCTAACTGGTCACGTAGCCCCTCACCCCTTAGTTCCGAAAGGCTAATGGCGGTTGAGGTATGCGCGGGGCTGGGCCCTGCCGACGTAGAACGGTAGATCCACTCCTACACCTCCCCTCCCTACTTGATGTTTGCGCGTCAAGGGGGACACCTGAGCATCGTGACTCAGGAGCCTAACTAGTCACGTAGCCCCTCACTCCTTGGTCCCGTCCTGGTTTCTGGTCGGGGCTAACGATGGCTGAGGTATGCGCGGGCGGGGCTCTGCCGACGTAGAACACAAGCAAGTAGGAATGAAAAGTGCAAATCTCAAGGAATTCAAAAGCAAATATTACAGTCCTGTCACACCCTAGCTAGTCATGCATTAGAGTGTTGCATCATGTTTACTCATTCATCAGAAACTTGAAATGGGGATGACAGAACCCCCAGTCCCCTCTGAAACCAACTAGGGTTTACTAAAATAATTTTCAATGAACCTGAAATGCCCTTCTAAAATGCCCATCATTTTTGTCTTGGTTCAGAACCTCTGCAAAAGTGGTGCACATTTTCCTAGGCCATCCTAGGGTTTTTGAATTAAATCATAACTATTTGAATTTGGGCATTTAAAATTATATAAAATATTTAAATGCTCAAATATCTCCAAACTAAAATGTTTCATGTTGGAAATAATCCAACTATGGACCAAGAGTAGTTTGGTGATTTTTGGAGTTGTCTAGGTATTTTATTTAATTCAACAAAGTTGCAGATATATTAAATAAAAACAGAAATAGAAAAAAAGGGGAAAACCCTACCTGGCGCCAACGCAGCCCACTAGCCAGCCCACCTGCCGGCCCAGCCCAGCACCGCTCCAGCGAGCTGCTTGCCGGCCAGGCAGGCAGGCAGGTGCCCGACGGCGACCGCGGCGTGCGCCACGCACCTGCTCGCCGCCTCGCCGCTCCCCTCGCCAGGTGACGACGTGGATCGTCCTCCCTCTCTCCCCCGAACCCCCCAGACACCCCCTCTCCTCTCCAGCTCCTCCCCCTCGCACGCCCCAGCCATGGCCGACGCCACCATCGCCGCACCACCGTCGTAGCCGTGCTCCCCGTCGTCTCCACGCCGTCTCACCGTGTCCAGGAGCT
>NC_057795.1:389609877-389620759 GCF_018294505.1 Triticum aestivum | reverse complement strand
GTCATGTGCTCGTCTCGGCGTCCGTTGTCGCTACCGCGACGATGTCCGCCTCGACTCGCGTTACGCTAAGACAGGGTGGCAGTGGTGTCACGTGCTCGTCTCGGCGTCCGTCGTCGCTACCGCGACGATGTCCGCCTCGACTCGCGTTACGCTAAGACAGGGAGGCAGTGGTGTCACGTGCTCGTCTCGGCGTCCGTCGTCGCTCCCGCGACGACGTCCGTGTCACACCCTAGCTAGTCATGCATTAGAGTGTTGCATCATGTTTACTCTTTCATCAGAAACTTGAAATGGGGATGACAGAACCCCCAGTCCCCTCTGAAACCAACTAGGGTTACTAAAATAAATTTTCAATGAACCTGAAATGCCCTTCTAAAATGCCCATCATTTTTGCCTTGGTTCAGAACCTCTGCCAAAAATGGTGCACACTTTTCTAGGCCATCCTAGGGTTCTTGAGTTAAATCATAACTATTTGAATTTGGGCATTTAAAATAATATAAAATATTTAAATGCTCAAATATCTCCAAACTGAAATGTTTCATGTTGGAAATAATCCAACTATGAGCCAGGAGTAGTTTGGTGATTTTTGGAATTGCCTAGGTATTTTATTTAAATCAACAAAGTTGCAGATATATTAAATAAAAACAGAAATAGAAAAAAAAGGGGAAAACCCTACCTGGCGCCACCGCAGCCCACTAGCCAGCCCACCTGCCAGCCCAGCCCAGCACCGCTCCAGCGAGCTGCTTCGGCCAGGCAGGCAGGCAGGTGCCCGACGGCGACCACGGCGTGCGCCACGCACCTGCTCGCCGCCTCGCCGCTCCCCTCGCCAGGTGACGACGTGGATCGTCCTCCCTCTCTCCCCCGAACCCCCCAGACACCCCCTCTCCTCTCCAGCTCCTCCCCCTCGCACGCCCCAGCCATGGCCGATGCCACCATCGCCGCACCACCGTCGTAGCCGTGCTCCCCGTCGTCTCCACGCCGTCTCACCGTGTCCAGGAGCTTCGCCGCTGTCCACTTCATCGAGCAGCCGAGCCCCGAGCGCTCGCAACACCCGAGACCACCGCACCGACCTCGCCCGAGCTCACCGTCGCCGGAGATCCCCTTCAACGCCGTCGTCGCTCCGGTCCATCTCCGGCCGCACCAAAGACTCCGTCGCACTCACTGTGAGCTTAGCCATCTTCCCCTCCCTTCCGTTCTTGCTCCCGAGCCGTGTAGCAACCTCCCGGAGCTCAACCGCACCCACCGCCATGGACCTCGTCGCCGACGTGCTCCCGGTCATCCTCCGGCCACAAGATGGTGTCCATCTTGCTCACCGCGTTCCACAGCACCTAGCTAGCCACTCCACGAGCCTCACCGAACCCTCTAGCACCAAGTTCACCTCCGACCGAACCTCGGTGGCCGCCAAAGTCGTCGCCGGCGTCGACTCCGGCCACCCCGACCCCAACGGGCTCCGCCAAGAGCTGCGGGTCGACCTCAGCTCCACTCCGGTGCTCTCCGCGGCCCATTTGGTGGCCGGAATAGCCAAAACCACTCCCGCCGCCGCGTCGGGCTCGCCGGCGACTAAACGCCGGCAGCCGACTCTGACTTTGACCACGGGTGGGCCTTGGTTGACTCCCCTGAGTCAATGACAGGTGGGGCCCAGCCCTGCTAATTAAACAGGATTAGTTTTAATTAAATTAATCACCCTGACATACGGGACCCACTGTCAGGTTTGACCTGGACCAGTTCCGTTGACCTGCTGACGTCACACTGACGTCAGGCTGACGCAGTAATTGAATTTCTGGATTTAAATTAAATCAGGAAATTCCAGAATATTATTTAAACTTCAAAAATTCATAACTTTTATTCTGTAACTCCAAATTGGACAAATTATATATGAAAAATGATCAGAAAAATCCAATCTATCCATCTGTACTATTTTCATGCATGATCAAACAAGTTAAATTGATGTTTTAATCAGAACAAGGAAAAGCACTTTAAAAGGCCATATTTGAATTTGAAATTTGAATCCTTGATTCAAATTTGTTCAAACCCTTCTGGTTTTAGTTGCATTAGCCCAACACACTCATATTGCCATGTTTCATGCATGCATCATATTGTTGCATATTGTTTGGTGATGTTTGTGTATCGATGTCCTTTGCGACAGGATCTGTCCCCGAGGAGTACCGTGATTACCCTAACGAAGAACCGTATCCGTGCAACGAACCATCAGGCAAGCAACCAACCATTTGATCATATCGATACAATCCCATGTTCTCGCTCCTGCTCTCTTTTACTGCATTAAGACAACGCGATTCAAACTGCTGTGTGCTACGGTAGTTGAACCCATTTCCTCTGCATGACCTGTCATTGCCACAGTAACTAGATGAAACCCACTAGCATGTGTAGGAGTTGATTGAGCCATATGTATGTGTTGTTCCTACCTTGCTATGCCTGCTATGCTTAGAGTCGTGTCAGGTCTGGTTCATCTGGGTGATGGGCTAGAGTGAAATGATTAGGTCGGTAATGAGAGTGGTGTGGTGAACACGATTTGGTAAAGGTATCGATGAGAGGCCATGTAGGAGTACATGGTGGGTTGTTTCATTGAAGCCGACCTTAAGCACTGAGATCTGTATGTGTGATTTAAGAATCAGCTACTACCATACATTGGGCCCTGAAATATGACCCCGCTCGACTTCTTATTCACCTTAGCTCTCTGTCCAGGAGTTGCAAGTAGTTTCTGGTGTTTGTAGCCTACTGGAGGCCGTGGACAGCGCTGACCATAGGGGTGGGCTGTGATGCGGTAGGTACGTGGCCGGGTGTACCGAATACCCGTTAGGTATCTCGGGAACCCTGTTCACATCGTTCGGGGCCGTATGGGAAACCTCGGCCGGACTCCCTGCGGATGGAACCTGAATAGGCGATAAACCTGGACTAGAGGCTTAAGTGTTTAGGTAGGTCGTGGTCTACACCCACGTCGGCTTTCGCTTGAAGTCTGCCGAGCACATGTCGTGTGCAGACGCTAAGTGGTGGAAACATGTATGAAGAAGTACACCCCTGCAGGGTTAACATGATCTATTCGAATAGCCGCGTCCGCGGTAAAGGACTACTTGGTTGCCTATACAGTTCATAGACAAGTAAATGGAAACTATTAAAAGCCTCAAGATAAGTGTGAGTGCCGAGGATGGCTCTTCCGTAGGAAGACGGAGGTGGATCCTCGGTAGTGTATTGAAGTGGTGAATAGTGGACTCGTGTGCGAAAAACTATTTCAAGTTGGAGTATCGTAGGATAGTCTAGCCAAGAGTCAAAGCTGGCTTGCTGCAATAACTCCACCAACCCTTCTTGATACTATGCATGTATGTAGGATCTGATGTAAGTCTTGCTGAGTACCTTTGTACTCATGTTGCTATAATCTACATTTTTACAGAAGACGCTGCAACCCCTTCTGATGGGTTCTATGTAGACGTTGACATCAACGAGTAGGCTAAAGACCCAGGTGGTGACCCTGAGCTTGTGATGGACCACGTAGTATAGCTAGGCTTTCCGAGCCTCTTTTATTTTACTAGTTGTCTGTACTCGGACAAGTACTTCCGCTGTTGGCTTGTATGACTGTATGACTTGTATGTTGGGTCGTGAGACCCGTACCTGTGTGTATGATATGTATGGCTCCCTGAGCCTTAAATAAAGTACTTGTGTCATAGAGTCATGTTGTGATGCTTCGTTGTATTTGCACATATCGAGCATATTGTGTGTATGATTGAAATGCTTGGTATGTGTGGGATCTGACTATCTAGTTGTTTATCTTTAGTAGCCTCTCTTACCGGGAAATGTCTCCTAGTGTTACCGCTGAGCCATGGTAGCTTGCTACTGCTCTGGAACACTTAGGCTGGCCGGCATGTGTCCTTCTTCGTTCCTGTGTCTGTCCCCTCGGGGAAATGTCACGCTTTGAGTACCGGAGTCCTGTTAGCCCGCTACAGCCTGGTTTACCGGAGTCCTGCTAGCCCAGTGCTACAGCCCGGACCCACTTGCTGATGACCGACACGTTCGAAGCTGGGTCATGGATGCCTGTCCCTGTAAGTCTGTGCCACTTTGGGTTTACGACTAGTCATGTCAGCCCGGGCTCTTTATCATATGGATGCTAGCGACACTATCATATACGTGAGCCAAAAGGCGCAAATGGTCCCGGGCAAAGGTAAGGCGACACCCGTGGGAATACCGTGCGTGAGGCCGCAAAGTGATATGTAGTGTTACCGGCTAGATCGATGTGACATCGAGTCGGGGTCCTGACAGCGTTGGCATCAGAGCCGGACTGCCTGTAGGTTCTCCAAGCCAAACTGGTCGATGTTGAGTCTAGAAATTCTTTAGTTATATGTAGGGGAATTGTTTGTGGGATGGAACGTAAGGCTCTTTTTACTCCTCTATCTTATGACATTCTGATCTGAGTCAGTCCATTCTTCCACCGGGGGTTAAGGAATTAGGATCTGCTCTCTCTATCAGGATCACGAGTTACTAATCAGTAGTACCTTATAAGTTTGATGGATACAAGCCTAGTTCAGTTCTACTACCACATTATGTTGCCAACATGGTTTCAAAACTTGATATGATGATGTTGAGTGTGTACGAAATCCTTTGTCAAATGTCTCAAAATCCTTTTTGAGCATTTACAGCTGTTATGCTGCCGAAATTTTGCTAGAAATTCTAATGCCTTTGCATTATAACTGTGCTTTCAGATGGCCACTCGCGACCTCAATCAAGTGGTTCGCCTGACTCGATGCCTAGATGTACCCGGCCATACTGCTAAGTTGGTCAGGGTAATGACTGAGGCTGGATATCGCTGGTATCCCGAGTACACGGTCGAAGAGCAATTCCGGGACTTCAATCAAAGCCAGTATCTCTGCACTGTCAGGATATTTCCATCTTATCCTGGATCCACTGAGCCTCTTCACTGCTCCTATGGACTCGGAGTTACTATTGAGATGGCTGTGCAGGATGCCGCCTACTCCATGATGACCATTATGCGAGTCAGATCTGGTCTATTTCGGGACTCTGATTTCCGGTATATGCCAGGATCACTTCCGGGAGCACAAGGGTATCTCCAGGCTATCTATGCTGACTCCACTCAGGAGGATTCACGAACTCGCACCACTGCTGAGATGCTCGAGGATAAGGACCGTGAAAATCGGGCCTTAAGGTTAGAGCTCTTCAATACCCGTGCTGACCACTGGGCCACTTTGACTCGGTTCGCACCGGCGGTGCAAGCTGGATTCTCAGATATGCGCGATCTCTATCCTGTGAGATCTGCTCTGCCAGACGTGATGGTTTGGCGTGATGTAGGAGGCATCACCCCACCTCGCGGTCCCCGCAGGCCACCGTTTGTTGGTCCAAGGCCTCATCCTAGCCCCTATGGTCCACAAGCTCCGCGAGATCGTCTGTTTCCGGATGAACATGTTGAGCTTCCAGGCTATGGAGGTGACTTTTATGAGGACTACTACGGATCGGTCTGAGTTAGGGGTAGCATCACTAGTTCGCACTAGCTGTGTCATCTATCGTCCCGCGTGACTCGTGGGTTATGACCTAGTTTGTACTCCTTCCGGAGGTGTAGAAAAATAATGTATAGGAGCTTGGAATGCCTCCGATGAGATGTAATCCTTTTCTCACCGTAATAGTACTTTGTTTGGTCTTGTACTAAACCTTGTATGGTGTGTATGACGATGGAATAAAGAAGCAGTTTCTGTATCTACCATGTCATACGGATGATCATCTTGCATTTCGAGTTATTCCTTACATTATGTATTCCCATGTCGGAATTTTATCATTCTGACTAAATCATTGTCTTGTTTACCTAGGATGGTCAACACGCGCGCCAACCCTGCTTCTCAAGAGCAGGCCGAAGGCAGTGAAGCCAGGAATGAAAATCTGCCTCATCCTCCTTCACTAGCCGAGGTTATGATGGAAGCTGAGAGAAACAAGCGGGAGACAAACCGTTTGTTGGAGCGTATTGAACAGAATACAGCACACCATCAGAGGGCTAACGTGGTGTCACTCAGCGATTTTATCAAATTGCATCCACCCACGTTCCACCACTCCGTCGAGCCTCTCGACGCTGATGACTGGCTTCGCAGTATCTCTCACAAGCTGCGTTCCGCGCTGGTAGCGGAGGCTGACAAGGTCACCTTTGCTGCGTATCATCTCGAAGGCCCCGCCAGTCTATGGTGGGAGAATTATGGAGCTATGCGCCCAGCGGGCCATGTCACTACTTGGGCTGAGTTCAGCGAGGCTTTCCGTGAACATCACATTCCGGAGGGTCTCATGGACCGTAAACGTGAAGAATTTTGCAGTTTCACCCAAGGCCGACTTTCTGTGGATGCTTATAGCAGAGAGTTTGGTAATCTCGCCCGATATGCAACTGAGGAAGTGTCTACTGACGCCAAGAAGCAAGCAAGGTTCCGTAAGGGCCTTAGTCCTGAGCTTCGCCGCGACCTCCGTCTGCATGAGTGCACATCTTTTTCGAAACTTGTCAACAAAGCCATCAGTGCTGAAACTGGTCAGACTGACTATGACGCAACACGCAAGCATGGACGTGACATGGGTTCCTCATCCGGTGCTGGTCCTCAGAAGCGCCGCGTGTGGGTACCCAACACCGCCCTGCCACCCAGGTTCACACCGAGGCCATCCTTCCAGGCGCCTTGCCCCGTTCAACAGTCTGCACCGGCCAAGCCCTATGGGGGTCCAACCAATAATGCTCCTCCACGTACCAGTTCCGTGACTTGTTTCAAGTGTGGGGAATCTGGTCACTATATGCGTGAGTGTCCCCAGACCAACCCCAATCAATTTGCTAAAGCTGTTGGCCGTGGCAAGCCGACAGGGAAAGTATTCCACGCTAAACCGGTCACCGCTTCACGTGGCCATGTCAATTGTGTCTCTGCCGAAGAAGCTCAAGAGGATCCCAACGTCGTTCTCGGTACGCTTCTTGTTAACTGCCATCCGGCATCTGTTCTTTTCGATACAGGAGCCTCTCATTCTTTTATATCTGAAAGTTATGCTTGTTTGCATAACGTTGCATTCTGTGCCTTGCCATCCACTATGGAAATCTCTACCCCTGGGTCTAGATGGCAGACCTCTAGGGTAAGTTATGGAAATGAAATCCAAGTCGACAGACTTGTTTTCCTTGCATCTTTGATAGCCCTTAAATCTTCAGATATTAATATCATTTTGGGTATGGACTGGATGTCGTCTCATCAAGCCAAAATTGATTGCTTCTCTAGGACTGTTCAACTCACCCATCCTTCGGGAAAGATAGTCAATGTCTTGACCCGAATAGCCAAGCGACAATTATATTCTCTTAACGCCAGCCCTTTGCCAGACCTTGAGGACGTTCCGGTAGTCCGTGACTTTTCGGATGTCTTTCCAGAGGAATTGCCAGGTGTTCCACCTGACAGGGATGTTGAATTCGTAATAGACCTCATTCCAGGAACCGTTCCGATTGCTAGAAGACCTTATAAGATGGCACCCCTAGAACTAGCCGAGCTTAAGAAACAACTCGATGAATCCTTGAAAAAGGGCTTCATCCGCCCTAGTTCATCTCCTTGGGCTTGCCCCGTCCTATTCGTCAAGAAGAAGGATGGTACGGACCAAATGGTTGTAGATTACCGACCTGTCAATTTGGTCACAATCAAGAACAAATACCCGCTTCCCAGGATCAACGACCTGTATGATCAGCTCGCTGGATCCTCAGTCTTCTCCAAGATGGATTTGAGGTTGGGCTACCATCAAATCAAAATCAGAAACGGGGACATTCCTAAAACGGCTTTTGTTACTCGTTATGGCCAATACGAGTACACCGTCATGTCCTTCGGTTTAACCAACGCTCCAGCCACCTTTTCTCGGTTAATGAACTCAATCTTCATGGAGTATTTGGACAAATTCGTCGTAGTTTATCTCGATGATATACTCATCTACTCCAAGAACAAGGAAGAACATGCTGAACATCTAAGGCTAGTGTTGAAGAAACTTCGAGAGCATCGCCTTTATGCCAAATTTTCAAAATGTGAATTCTGGTTGTCAGAAGTGACCTATCTGGGTCATGTAATATCTGGTAAAGGTATTGCGGTTAACCCTGAGCGAGTTCAAGCCGTCCTTGATTGGACTCCACCTGAATCAGTCAAGCAAGTTCGGAGTTTTCTGGGCTTAGCGAGCTATTGCCGTCGCTTTGTCGAGAACTTCTCCAAAGTTGCTAAACCTCTAACCGAACTCCTCAAGAAAGATAAAAAGTTCGAATGGACTCCACAATGTGAGCACAGCTTTCAGGAACTGAAAAGACGCCTGACCTCTGCTCCTGTGCTGGTACCGCCAGACTTCTCCAAGGACTTTGTTATCTACTGCGACGCCTCACGACAAGGGCTAGGTTGCATTCTCATGCAAGATCGACACGTAATTGCCTACGCCTCACGGCAATTGCACCCACATGAGGAGAATTATCCTACTCATGATCTAGAGCTTGCAGCCGTAGTCTATGCACTTAAGACCTGGCGACATTACCTCCTCGGTAATCGTTGCGAGATATTCACTGATCACCAAAGTCTGAAGTACATCTTCACCCAACCGGATCTGAATCTCAGGCAAAGACGTTGGGTTGAATTAATCACTGACTTCGACTTAGGAATAACCTACACCCCAGGGAAAGCCAACGTCATGGCTGATGCGTTAAGTCGTAAATCTTATTGTAACAATCTGATGTTACAACAAAGTCAACCGCTTCTCCATGAGGAATTTCGGAAGCTTAACCTTCACATTGTACCTCAAGGTTTTCTTTCCACCTTGGTAGCAAAACCTACTCTTACGGATCAAATCATCGCTGCCCAAAAGCGAGATAAGGGAATATCTAAAATCAAAGAGAACATTGCTAGCGGAGGTGCTAGTTGTTTCTCCACAAATGATCATGGTGTTGTGTACTTTGAGAACCGTCTAGTGGTTCCCAAGAACCAGCATCTACGGCAGTTGATCCTTAAGGAGGCTCATGAGTCTCCTCTCACTATTCATCCCGGTAGTACTAAGATGTATCAGGACCTACGCCAGAGGTTCTGGTGGACTAGGATGAAGAGAGAAATTGCTCAGTTTATTGCAAATTGCGACGTCTGTCGTCGTGTAAAAGCAGAGCATCAACGGCCTGCTGGCACCCTTCAACCCTTAGCTATTCCTGAATGGAAATGGGATAAAATTGGTATGGATTTCATTACCGGTTTTCCCAGGACCAAGAGAGGGAATAATGCTATTTTCGTCGTGGTCGATCGTCTTTCCAAAGTAGCCCATTTCTTACCTGTTCGTGAGAGTATAACCGCTAGCCAGCTGGCAGACTTATACATCTCCCGAATAGTGTCCCTCCATGGTGTTCCTTTGGAAATTAACTCGGATCGAGGAAGTCTTTTCACCTCTCGATTTTGGGAAAGTTTCCAAAATGCTATGGGAACCCGTCTCTCCTTTAGCACCGCCTTCCACCCTCAGTCGAGTGGTCAAGTGGAACGCGTCAAACAGATTCTAGAAGACATGCTTCGAGCCTCTGTTATCTCATTCGGAATGGACTGGGAGAAGTGCCTTCCATTTGCCGAATTCGCTTACAACAACAGCTATCAATCTAGCTTGGGTAAAGCCCCTTTTGAAGTTCTCTATGGACGACGGTGTCGAACACCCCTTAACTGGTCAGAGACCGGGGAAAGACAATTCTTTGGCCCGGATATGATTCAGGAAGCAGAAGAACAAGTTCGTATCGTTCGTGAAAAGTTGAAAACAGCCCAATCTCGTCAAAAGAGTCAATATGACCGAAAACATAAGGCTATGACTTTCGAGGTTGACGAGAAGGCTTATCTTCGGGTCACCCCTCTGAAGGGAACCCATCGTTTCGGTATCAAAGGCAAATTGGCTCCTCGTTACATTGGACCTTTTCGCATTCTCGCCAAACGAGGAGAAGTTGCCTACCAGTTGGAACTACCTCCGCACCTCTCTAGAGTCCACGATGTCTTCCACGTTTCTCAACTCAGGCGTTGCTTCTCGGATCCTATCCGTGGAGTGGACCACGAAACGCTTGATCTCCAAGATAATCTTACATATCGAGAGTACCCCATTCGTATCCTCGATCAGGCCGAACGTACCACCCGACGTCATAATATCAAGTTTCTCAAAGTACAATGGTCGCACCATTCTGAGGATGAAGCAACTTGGGAAAGGGAGGATCGTCTTCGACTCGAGTATCCCGCCTTCTTCCCGGAGGAACCCAAATCTCGGGACGAGATTCTTTTGAGTGGGGGTGAGTTGTCACACCCTAGCTAGTCATGCATTAGAGTGTTGCATCATGTTTACTCTTTCATCAGAAACTTGAAATGGGGATTTGTGAAACCCTCAGAATCATTTTGAAAATGACCCAAATAAAAATTTCTCCAAAATAGTCCAAGAAAATGCTCATGTTGCTCTCTGAAAATATTGGACAGAGATAAAAATCAAACCAATATTTTTAAGAGCTCATATGTATTTATTTTGGGCATTTGGAATTAATGCATAAATATTTGCATTGGAAATATATTAGTTATATATATTAATATATGTCCAAAAATTATGCCACCTGTTGGGGAGCTCTGGAATAATATATCTAGCTCCTGCAAAAATTGGCATAAGGTAATAAAATGATTTAATATTTTATTTAAATCAAAACAAATGACAGAAATTAGAAAACAAAAATAAATAAAGAAGGAGAAGCTTACCTGGGGCTCCTCCCTGTGCAGCCCAGCAGTTGCTGGCCGGCCCAGCCCGCCTCCTCCTCTGTCGTCTTCGTCCTCGACAGAGGGAGGGGAGTGTGCCCGGTGCGCGCGCGCGCCACCGCGCCACGCCACCAGCTCGCCTGCCTGCCTGCCTCTCC
>NC_057795.1:389606970-389609867 GCF_018294505.1 Triticum aestivum | reverse complement strand
CCCCCCGTACTCTCTCACTCTCCCCCGGTTCTTCCTCTCCTCTCCCTCGCTCTCTCTCTCCCGTGTCCGAACGCACCCATCGCCGCCGTTCGCCATAGCCGCCGCCACCGGCCTCCCCTCGCCTTCCCGACTCGCGCAGGAGCTCCGCCCCCTCGCCCTGAAGCTCTCCGTCAAGCCACAAGACGCCGGACGCCCCGTGGAGCCGCCGTCGCCATCGTCTTCCTCCTCGGGCTCCGACCACCATCGCCGTCGATTCTCCGTCTCCAGTGCGTCCCCGAGCCCGCTTCGACGCCCGCTGCAACCGTGGTGAGCTCCGCCACCGTTTCCCTCTCTTCTCCCCCTCGTTCCCGCACCGTAACCCCGTTTCCCACCACGGCCGAACCTCCGCCGTCGCCGAGCTCACCGTCGACGCAGCTCCGGTGACCATTTGGTCACCCCGGCGAGTCCAACAAGTTCGTAAGGCCCCGTAGAGCATCCCTAGCGCCTTGCCTCGCTCGCCTTCGAGCTCCAACCCCGTTTCCGTGCACGACCGAACCCCGGCGGCCGCAGCCGAGCTCGCTGCCGTCGACTCCGGCCACCCCAGGCCCAGCCACGGCCACCGCCCGACGCGCCATCGAGCTAGCTTTCCAACGCACCTAGCCGCACGCCGTTTGGAGCACCACAGAGGAAACCCGAGGCACTTGTACGGCGCGGACCTCGCCGGCGACTAACCGCCGGCGGGTTTGACCTGTTCGACCTGGGGTTTGACCCCCCCAGAGTCACTGACGCGTGGGCCCCGTCGGCCAGGTGGTTAGCTTAACACTAATCACTGTTAATTAACCCCCCTGACACTGACCAGTGGGCCCCAGCGCCACTAACCCTTAATTACGATTAAACTAACCTCTGTTAAACCCCCCTGTCACTGACGTGTGGACCCCACACGTCAGGTTTGACCCCAGCCAGCCGCAGTTGACCGCTGACGTCGTGCTGACGTCATGCTGGCGCAATATATATATTTCTGGATTTAAATTAAATCAGGAAATTCCAGAATATTATTTAAACTTCAAAAATTCATAACTTTTATTCTGTAACTCCAAATCAGACAAATTATATATGAAAAATGATCAGAAAAATCCAATCTATCCATCTGTACTATTTTCATGCATGACTAAACAAGTTAACCTGATGTTTAATGCAGAACAAGGAAAAGCACTTTAAAAGGCCATGTTTGAGTTTGAAATTTGAATCTTTGATTCAAATTGGTTCAAACCCTTCTGGTTTTAGTTGCATTAGCCCAACACACTCATATTGCCATGTTTCATGCATGCATCATATTGTTGCACATTGTTTGGTAATGGTTGTGTATCGGTGTCCCTTGCGACAGGTTCTGTCTCCGAGGAGTATCGTGATTACCCTAACGAAGAACCGCATCAGTGCATCGAACCATCAGGCAAGCAACCAACCATTTGATCATATCGATACAATCCCATGTTCTCGCTCCTGCTCTCTTTTACTGCATTAAGACAACGTGTTTCAAACTGCTGTGTGTTACGGTAGTTGAACCCATTTCCTCTGCATGACCTGTCATTGCCACAGTAACTAGATGAAACCCACTAGCATGTGTAGGAGTTGATTGAGCCATATGTATGTGTTGTTCCTACCTTGCTATGCCTGCTATGCTTAGAGTCGTGTCAGGTCTGGTTCATCTGGGTGATGGGCTAGAGTGAAATGATTATGTCGGTAATGAGAGTGGTGTGGTGAACACGATTTGGTAAAGGTATCGATGAGAGGCCATGTAGGAGTACATGGTGGGTTGTTTCATTGAAGCCGACCTTAAGCACTGAGATCTGTATGTGTGATTTAAGAATCAGCTACTACCATACATTGGGCCCTGAAATATGACCCCGCTCGACTTCTTATTCACCCTAGCACTCTGTCCAGGAGTTGCACGTAGTTTCTGGTGTTTGTAGCCTACTGGAGGCCGTGGACAGCGCTGACCGTAGGGGTGGGCTGTGATGCGGTAGGTACGTGGCCGGGTGTACCGAATACCCGTTAGGTATCTCGGGAACCCTGTTCACATCGTTCGGGGCCGTATGGGAAACCTCGGCCGAACTCCCTGCGGATGGAACCTGAATAGGCGATAAACCTGGACTAGAGGCTTAAGTGTTTAGGTAGGTCGTGGTCTACACCCACGTCGGCTTTCGCTTGAAGTCTGCCGAGCACATGTCGTGTGCATACGCTAAGTGGTGGAAACATGTATGAAGAAGTACACCCCTGCAGGGTTAACATGATCTATTCGAATAGCCGCGTCCGCGGTAAAGGACTACTTGGTTGCCTATACAGTTCATAGACAAGTAAATGGAAACTATTAAAAGCCTCAAGATAAGTGTGAGTGCCGAGAATGGCTCTTCCGTAGGAAGACGGAGGTGGATCCTCGGTAGTGTATTGAAGTGGTGAATAGTGGACTCGTGTGCGAAAAACTATTTCAAGTTGGAGTATCGTAGGATAGTCTAGCCAAGAGTCAAAGCTGGCTTGCTGCAATAACTCCACCAACCCTTCTTGATACTATGCATGTATGTAGGATCTGATGTAAGTCTTGCTGAGTACCTTTGTACTCATGTTGCTATAATCTACATTTTTACAGAAGACGCTGCAACCCCTTCTGATGGGTTCTATGTAGACGTTGACATCAACGAGTAGGCTAAAGACCCAGGTGGTGACCCTGAGCTTGTGATGGACCACGTAGTATAGCTAGGCTTTCCGAGCCTCTTTTATTTTACTAGTTGTCTGTACTCGGACAAGTACTTCCGCTGTTGGCTTGTATGACTGTATGACTTGTATGTTGGGTCGTGAGACCCGTACCTGTGTGTATGATATGTATGGCTCCCTGAGCCTTAAATAAAGTACTTGTGTCATAG
>NC_057795.1:389570517-389606575 GCF_018294505.1 Triticum aestivum | reverse complement strand
ATAGAGTCATGTTGTGATGCTTCGTTGTATTTGCACATATCGAGCATATTGTGTGTATGATTGAAATGCTTGGTATGTGTGGGATCTGACTATCTAGTTGTTTATCTTTAGTAGCCTCTCTTACCGGGAAATGTCTCCTAGTGTTACCGCTGAGCCATGGTAGCTTGCTACTGCTCTGGAACACTTAGGCTGGCCGGCATGTGTCCTTCTTCGTTCCTGTGTCTGTCCCCTCGGGGAAATGTCACGCTTTGAGTACCGGAGTCCTGTTAGCCCGCTACAGCCCGGTTTACCGGAGTCCTGCTAGCCCAGTGCTACAGCCCGGACCCACTTGCTGATGACCGACACGTTCGAAGCTGGGTCATGGATGCCTGTCCCTGTAAGTCTGTGCCACTTTGGGTTTACGACTAGTCATGTCAGCCCGTGCTCTTTATCATATGGATGCTAGCGACACTATCATATACGTGAGCCAAAAGGCGCAAATGGTCCCGGGCAAAGGTAAGGCGACACCCGTGGGAATACCGTGCGTGAGGCCGCAAAGTGATATGTAGTGTTACCGGCTAGATCGATGTGACATCGAGTCGGGGTCCTGACAAGTCCATAGGTTGTTTTCACAACACGAAACACAAGTTTAAACGCCTCCACGAGGCATGATGCATGTTGCAGGAACTAAAACATGACAGGAGCCGCGAAGGGGTCACTTTCCGGCGGTGCTATCGCTGGTGGTGGAGTTGCACTGGGCGGCTTCAGCTCGCGGAGCCCCAGGGTCGGCAGCATCTCGCCTTGGCTTGGTGCTGAAGGCGCGGAACTTCGCCAGCAGGGCTTCCACTCCACCCTTCACCGCCTCAGCAGCGGCAGTGGCAAGCTCGCCACTCGCAGGCTCCAGTAGACTGTCAAGATCGACGTTAGGGTCGCGAAGATAGAGGTGGGTGAAGACACGCGTTAGCGCTGCAGAAGAAAGGACACGCGCCTCGGCCTCAGCCGTGGGGCTAAGGCCTATGGCGACATCTTCAGGTGCGCGGACCAGGAAGGGAAGCAACTTGGCGGGGCCATCCTCCGAGCCAGCTAGCGGCTTTTCCAGGCCGCCATCGTAAAGTGTCTTCAGCGAGGCGCAAGCCCTCTCCTCCAGCGGCGTGAAGGCCACATGGTCCTCAGCCAGGACCCTCGCCTTGCCATCCAGCTGGATCCTCTTCGCCTCCAACGCCTGCTCCAGCGTATCCAGTCGACTGCGACGTTCATCAAGCTCGGCGTCCTGGTCCTTGACAGCAGCCTCTCGAGTCTTCATCTCCTTCTCCGCCTCCTGGCGATCACGAACCTCCTTGGCGAGCTGGTCGTGCAGGCCTTGCAGCTCGGCCTCCAGCGCCTTGCACCGGCCCCGGACATCCGCAACCTCGCCCAAGGCAGCATCATGAGCGGCCTTGGCTTGGAGGATGGCCTGCTGTAGGACCTTGAAGTATGTCTAGAGGGGGGGGGTGATTAGACTACTTGACCAATAAAAACTTAACCTTTTCCCAATTTTAGAGTTTGGCAGATTTTACCTATTTTAGGACAAGTCAAGCAATCATCACACAATTCAAGCAAGCATGCAAAGAGTGTATAGGCAGCGGAAATTAAAGCATACAACTTGCAAGCAAGTAAAGGGAAGGGTTTTGAGGATTCAAACGCAATTGGAGACACGGATGTTTTTGGCGTGGTTCCGATAGGTGGTGCTATCGTACATCCACGTTGATGGAGACTTCAACCCACGAAGGGTAACGGATGCGCGAGTCCACGGAGGGCTCCACCCACGAAGGGTCCACGAAGAAGCAACCTTGTCTATCCCACCATGGCCGTCGCCCTCGAAGGACTTGCCTCGCTAGCGGTAGATCTTCACGAGGTAGGCGATCTCCTTGCCCTTACAAACTCCTTGGTTCAACTCCACAATCTTGTCGGAGGCTCCCAAGTGACACCTAGCCAATCTAGGAGACACCACTCTCCAAGAAGTAACAAATGGTGTGTTGATGATGAACTCCTTGCTCTTGTGCTTCAAATGATAGTCTCCCCAACACTCAACTCTCTCTCATAGGATTTGGATCTGGTGGAAAGAGGGTTTGAGTGGAAAGCAATTTGGGGAAGGCTAGAGATCAAGATTCATATAGTAGGAATGTAATATCTTTGCCTCAACACATGAGTAGGTGGTTCTCTCTCAGAAATGGTAAGTTGGAAGTGTAGCTTCGTTCTGATGGCTCTCTCCACAAATGAAGAGGAGGTGGAGGGATATATATAGCCTCCACACAAAATCTAACTGTTACACACAATTTACCAAACTCGGTGGGACCGAATCATTAAACTCGGTCGGATCGATTTAGTAAACCTAGTGACCGTTAGTGATTTTCGGTGGGACTGACATGCATCTCGGTGAGGCCGATTCGGTTAGGGTTAGGGCATAACGTAATCTCGGTGAGACCGATTACACAAACTCGGTGAGACCGATTTGGTAATAAGCTTTCTAGAGAGTTGGTCAGGTAAACTCGGTGGGACCGATTTACACTTTTTGGTGAGACCAAAATGTTACAAAAAGGAAACAGAGAGTTTACATTGCAATCTCAGTGGGACCGATCGCTTACTTCGGTTAGACCGAAACGTTACGAAGGGAAACAGAGATATTGCAACCCCATCTCGGTGAGACCGAGATCCCTATCGGTAAGACCGATTTGCTTAGGGTTTGTGGCAGTTGCTATGACTTTTGGAATCGGTGGCGCTGGATAGAAAGAATCGGTGTGACCGATTTTGGCTTTAGGTTTAGGTCATTTGTGGATGTGGGAAAGTAGTTGAGGGTTTTGGAGCATATCACTAAGCACATGAAGCAAGAGGCTCATTAAGCAACACCTCATCCCTTCTTGATAGTATTGGCTTTTTCCTATAGACTCAACGTGATATTGGATCACTAAAATGTAAAATGAAGAGTCTTGAGCTTTTGAGCTTGAGCCAATCTTTTATCCTTAGTATTTTGAGGGATCCACTTTCATCATCCATGCCATGCCATTCATTGAGCTTTCCTGAAATAATAGTCTTGGAATAGCACTAGCTCAGTGAGCTATATGTTGTTATGAATTACCAAAACCACCTAGGGATAGTTGCACTTTCACCTGCTTCTCCTCATCACAGGCCGTCATGGCCTGGACCAGCACCGCTCGAACTGAGGCGTCAGAGCGGACCCAGCCAGAGGCCAGCTCCAGGTGCCCGGCCACCAGGCGGGGGTCGGCGCCCTGAAGATCTTCTCGCAGTCGGTCCAGCTCAGCAGCAGCACGATCCAAGACAGTAGAAGGAGTCGGAGAAACAGCGATTGGCGGGGTAGGAGGAGAAGACGGCAGCGTGATCACAGCGCCATGCGTCGGGACCTTCTGGGCCCCAACACCTGCAGCAGTGGCATCATGCACGAATGCCTCAGGAGTCGCCTGGGCCACGGGGGCTGAGCTCACACTGGCACGCCCCACCTGGCCTCGCGAGGATGACCGGGCAGGGGAGGCTCGGGCCTTGCCACCTCTTTCTCCCGCAGGTGGAAGCGTTGCCCCGGGCGAAGCCTCAGGGGCCCCCCTCAGCCTTTTCACCGCAGCAACAGGAGCAGAAAGCAAAACGAAAATCAAGCACTTACTGGTCGTCGATCATGGAATCAAGCAGCCTCAGGCCAAACTTGAAGCCCGAGAGCCGGCTGCTGGGGTCAGCCTCAGGAGACTCGGAAGCAGGAGGCACGTCAGAGGAATTGAAGCTGGCTTCAAGCCGCCAGGGAGCCGGAGCAGACCCGCGGAGAACCAGCCCCGTCCTGTCCTTCTTCGGGACCAGGGAAAACTCTCCCCGCCTCGCTCGTCACCGTCCTCGTCGTCGTCCGGCATCAGGCGGAGGGCACGGGACCTGCACTGGGGGAGGGACTTCCCCGAATCCCCGTCGGTCGCCTCGGAGTCGGACTGCTCTTCCTCCCCCTCATCTTCCTCCTCCCTTCCGGAGTCGCCGAAAGATATGTTCACCGTCGCCAGGGCCGCCAGATCCTCGAGAACCTCCGCAGGCACATGCCCCTCCCCGTTGAAAACGGGCATGGAATTCACCACCTGCTCCCAGTCGTCCCAGAGGAACAAGGGTACAGGAGCACCCTCCAGTCTCGCCACGTCTACCCCAACCAAGGAATGGAGGACCGCGGCCAGATCTTCGTCGGCCATGGCTGCGGAGCTCGGGCGATTGCGACATCGGCTTCCCTGAGCCTCCACAGCGGGAGCGAATACTCCCGAAGTGGAGCCACCCGGTGCTCCAGGAACTCCCTCAGGAGCGTCGCCTCGGTCAACTTTGCCGTCGCCATGTTACCCGGCCACAGGTCCGCGTCCATCCTCTTCAACACCGGCTTCGCCCGGGGATCAACGAGCTCCGCGCGGGACCAAGCGTCGACAGCCTCAGGCTGCCCCGTAGGCAGCACCAGTAGAGGGTGGATGCTCCCCGCATCCACCATGACCCACTTGCTCCGGAAGCTTTCGATCCTCTTCCCAGGCTTCGAGATGGCGTTGGAGCTGGAATACGCGACGAAGCTCGCGCATGCGGTGATGGAGCCACAAGAACCCCGGAGGTAAAAGTAATGGCGCAGCAAGGCCACCGAGGGCTTTACCCCAACATGAGCCTCGCAATAATATGCAAAAATCGCTAGAAGAAGAACAGAGTTGGGGTGGAGGTGCAGAGCTTGCAAGCTGTACTGACGAAGAACGCAAAGGAAAAACTCGGAAAAGGGAGGCACCAGACCGGCGGTGACGGCGCTCACGAAGAGTGGGTAAAAGGTGCTCCCTTTGTCCTCAGGCAGGGCGGAGCCGTCCTTGAGCGCTGCTGCCCCCTTGTTGCCTTGCGCAACCATCATGTGGTGCGTGAGGGCGAGTTTCTTCTCTGACACGTTTGGAGGATCCAGAGCGGGCGAGTACCAGGCCCCGGCCAGAGTCTGACGAGGTGCCATGGCTCGCCGAAGGTGCAGGATTGAAGCAGATCTGGAGGATTTCGGAAGCAAGACGGATGAGAGCGAAAAAGGAGATCTGGAGAATAACTGGCGAAGGCAAAGAAGGTAAACCTGGCCCGGGGCCGCCCTCTTGTCAAGTCACGCAGTTGCCAAGGCGTCGTGGGGGAGCGGGGGCGCCCACGTCCAATCAACCGCCACGCGTCGCCCAAGGCCGCGGGCTGTTGGGGCCCGCGGTGCTTCACACTTGCCCCTTCGCTTCTCTGCTAAGCCAAGTCCGGGCGCTCCTTGGGCCCGGGGGCTACTGTCAGCGTTCTGGGAACGGGTGTACCCAGACTTTCCTGCCTGTGGCCTGCGGTGTGGCTCAAGGAGTGGCCCAATACGGCCCACCTTCGTCAACACAGGCTCAAGACCCTCGCGAGGGACCAAGCCTCGCAGGGCGGACGACAGGAAGCTTCCTCAGGCGCAGCCTCGACAGGTTGGCTCGCGAGGAGGCGGAGAGATCAAGGCGGGGTACCTCACGAGGTGCCCATGACGCAAGCGATGACGACCGAAGCCAGGCGGCGCCAGGCGGGCACGGCCTAGGCAGTGTCCTTGTTTCCCCTTTGGTGCAAAGGGGGCAAGCTAAGGCCAAGGCATCATGCAAAGGGTTACCATTCCGGTGCAACAAGACCAAGACCAGCAGAACGGCGGGATGGAGGTCATCATGGAGCCCAGGAAGGCTTTATCATCAGAGTCTTTGGCAGGCGAGGACCAACTTTAGTCAGGATAAGTGTACTAGATGTTCCCCTTCAAAATGGCCAATTGTTGGCGCCCTTCCCGCTCAATATTTGGGAAGAGGACCAGGGCCTTTCTCTATAAATAGGACTAGCCACTCTCAAGAGAAGGGATCGAACAGTCGAACCTTAGCCAGAACCACCAACACAAGAACATCCCTGGCGAGGTTGTTCATCCTTTGTATGGTTCACCATCAGCCCCAGAGGCAATCCACCACCAACAAACTAGAGTAGGGTATTACACCACAATGGTGGCCCGAACTAGTATAAACCTTGTGTCCCTTGTGTTGTTCTTCGTGTAGCCTAGATCCTTTGCGAGACGATGAGATGTGACCTGGTAGGGGGAGTGATCTCCGTGCACACCCCAGAGTTCGAACCTTAAGGGTCTACCGAACCCGCAATCCGACATTGTACGAGTTGACGCGACACATCAAAGCACTGCACTTGATATAAGTCGTTTTACATATTTCAAATGGACTACAACATACGGATGTATGTAGACATATTTTGCTTCATATGTAGTCACTTGTTGCAATCTCTAAAAAGACTTATATTTGGAAATGTAGGGAGTACAACGCATGCATGCATGCCATGACTTTCCTTTTGATACTTGCATGTGTTGATTTGATGCACCTTGCTAAATTTTGACTATAAATTTAACTAACCAAATTTTCATGCATGTCACAAAAAATTACGGGGCTGTTTGGATTGTGACCATGTTTGTCTTATGTTGCCACATTATTTTCCCACACTTGCCACACTTGCCTAACTTGAGTTTCTCAAATTGTTAGACACACTTTGGCTTGCCTAAGGGAATCTTGCCACAATTTTTGTGTCTATGACATGTGGGGTTCACTGCTAATAAAAAAATTCTTGTCTTAGGTGTGGCTAATAAAAAAGACTTATATTTAGGAATGGAGGGAGTAGAAAATAGAAATAATAATGCATGTTGGGGCAACCCACGTTTCCGCTAATTTTAGCCGTGGGCTTGTTAACAATTTTTATGAGGGGGTGGTTGTTCAATTAATGGAGGGACTTGTAGTACCAGACTTGAACGATACAAAGTGCGACCTGGCACACCATAACACCACTTGGAACAAGAGGGTAGCTATCTCAAAACACAATCAAAAACTAAAAAAACCGCGACCTGGCATGTAGTACACAATTTTAAACGATTGTTTTGATGGAGTGAAAAAGGAAAACTACCCCACTATGTATATATAGGCTGGAGCCTCCGCGCTTGCTTGCTAGGGTTGCTCTATTCACACGCTCTCATCCTCTCCAGATCTAAAAAGATAGGGGTGGTAACACTGTCTTTCTCCCTTCAAAAAACACTATCTTTCTATCCTCACCGCTGGTTACAGATCCGGACGTATCCCCCTCCGCCGGTGAAGGGGAGGAGGGGCAGTGTTTAGGCCATCGTCGACACCGAGGGAGGATACCCACTGCAGGCCGCACCGTTATCTCTGGCCGAGCGCCAACGCGGGAGGTCCTCCGATCCCTTCGTCGTTTCCTATGGGCGGATCCGGCCTCCCGCCGCCGAACTATCCACATCCCAATGACCTTCAGGTATATCTTCGTTCGAAACCACCTTAGCTCTACTTCCCCAGCTCGCTACGTCGCTGCATGTGCATCATTTTCTACCTTTCAGTAACTCTCGAACGGATGGTCCAACGTCACCTATTTTTTTCTTTTCTATTGTTAGAGGTAAATCTACTTAATGGAGTCGAATCTTGTACTCCCTCCGTACGGAAATACTTGTCATTGAAATCGATGTATCTAGATGTATTTTAGTTCTAGACACATCCATTTTGATGACAAGTAATTCCGGACGGAGGCGGAATTTAGTATGTACATCGGACTTGGTACAAATAGGAAGGAAAGGGGGTGAAAGTAGTACAAACTGGTCATCCAACTGGTCTCTTGGTCGAAAAGGGAAATATAGGGGTAATGTTGTACACAATGGTATGACCAGGACTAGATTTGCTATCCACACATAGGAGTAGGTGGCTAGAGTGAACAAAAATGGAACCAACCCAGATATGTTTCTTGGATGTTTGTTTCTCGGGGCAACAAACTATGAATTACCACTTTTGCCCCTATTTAGGTACATGGTGCTGGACTGCTGGTGCACCCACTGTCCCATGCCCTTATACCAAATATTTAGTTGTTCTTAATCTAATGTCCCTGGTAAAAATGAAGCCATGCCACAGTTATAAGCCATGACAAGTTTAGCCAAATGTTTTTGCCTGTAATTGTTTGAGACTCTGACTGTTTCCTCTGTACCTTTTTGTGCAAACAGGGATATCCAATTCACCTGGTTGCTGTTGTGACCTTTTGGCGCACTGCAGAAAACTCTTCTTAAAAGAAGTGACTTTTGTGTTGTTTAACTGGAATGTCAGAATGGAACAGTTGGTTCATTTCGGTGGAACTGCACAAAGGGAGATATGTGTTCCAATCCTCATCATCCATATTGGCGCCATAACCTTCCTTTAGGGAAGAATGATATTTAATGCATGTGTTCATCTCTATTTTCTGATTGCCATAAGAAAATAATGTTATTTTTTACTAGTACACTTGTACTCCCTCACTGACAAAACCAATTCTGAAATAGAAGGCCAATCATGTACTTGGTTTCACCAAC
Source organism: Triticum aestivum (assembly GCF_018294505.1). NCBI lineage: Eukaryota > Viridiplantae > Streptophyta > Magnoliopsida > Poales > Poaceae > Triticum > Triticum aestivum. Next base: position 389,598,195 of record NC_057795.1, on the reverse strand, counting down.
TGGTGAGGAGAAAGAGAAACAGAGCATGAAGAGGAAGAAGAAGAAGAATAAACAGTCCCAAGCGATCTTGCAGAAGCCAGAGGCCTCAGTCGAGGCCATTTAAGGGCTCCGGCAATGACTACCTTACATGTGAGACAATCCTCCAGGGAGCCCATCAACTTCTACTGTCTCACTTAATTAATTAGGAGTACTTAAGTACCACTAATTTATTGCTGCCTAATTTTCCATTCAGAGTTAAACAAATCTTTAGTAGGACCCTATGTTGAATCATGTATGTGTGTATGTTTGTCTATGGAGGTGAATCATGTGGTGGAGCAGGGAGGGAATATTATTAGTGTCATGACATAATAGTGCTATTGTTTTGCATGTCAATTTATTGCCATTGGTTCAGTGAGGCGATGTTTTGCATATTGTCCATAATTAATTTGATGCTACTGCTAGAGTAATATGCTAGTGTCTTCTTATCCTTTCTCACTAAGCTAATGAAGGTTTCACCTTGTTCCTACTTGTGCAAACAGGGATCATGTTGTGCCAATCATACATTTTAGTGGAACTACACAAGACAATACAATGAACTGTATCCCAGCCAGTGCTTTAACTCTGCTGGAAGTTCTTGATAATCTTTCGATATAATCTCAGCACTGGTAAACAAGAGTGATTTCAACCATACATTTGAAGTGCACAAAAATATATACTATTGAGTGATTCCAGTGAGTGATTTATCATCTCTTATGGGACTACATGAATAAGCTTTTTTTCTCAGGTTGGTATAGGCCTAAGGCCTTCATCCATATTAGTTTGTTGTCATCTCTATTTTTATTGTGCTACTGTCATGAGAAACTCCTTTATCTTTACACATTAAAGTTTTGCAATGCTTTGAGTGTTGAGCTAATTGGCACTGAGTAAATAAACTAATACCTCTCTTTAAGAAAGAATACTATGTTGCTAACTTTACCCATTAAGATAATGATGGTGCTTCTATTTGTTAGTGTATGTTTCATCAACTAGTCCCACTATTATAGTAATCTCACTCTCTCAATATATGTGCCAACAGGGATGCTCGATTTTGGTGGAACTGCACAAAAGCTTTGGGTGCTTCATTGTCTCGATAGCTTCCGTCCTTTCCTCAGTCGCTAACCTCGACTTGCTTTCTTCCTTCGCTGTCAGTCGCTTTGCTTATCTCGACTTCCAGTCAAAGGAAATAGTAATTGATATGCTATCTCACACGGGATGGTATTGGTCTTTATCCTGATTATTGTGCTTGTCTTGTATTGGTAATTTGGTATTGTGCTACTGTTTGCCGATTTTATAAAGGAGTAACTTGGAGCCTAAACTCGCAGGCAAATCATTGCATTGGGTGATTTCAGTAGAACTGCACAAAGTGATCAGATGGACAGATACTTATGCTGCTGCTATGTACTCCAAAATTCACTTAGACAAGCATCAATGTTGACAAGAAGTGCCTATATTCATTCGAGAATCAACCGACGTCAACCAGTTGTCAAACTCCCAAGTATTAGGAGAGTGAACGCCAAAAATATTGCTTGGCGCATAGCCCAGAAGAACACAGTCCAGTCTTTGGTCCCAACTTGTGCCTTTTGGTTATCGGCAGATATGGTAGCGAGCTGTATGGCATGGAGTCTAAAGATTCCAGACAAGTTGGTTGACGCGTATATTCATCTGGCACTTAATCAGTCTGCACGCCAGGATGCTCCATTTCAGTTGAACTGCACAAAAAAATTGGGTGATTCATTTTCTCAACCGCCTCCTTTCTCATCTGCAATGTAGAATTTTGGCGAGCTACATGACCAAGATGAGCCAGTAAACTAGTTGGATGAAAGTAGTGGCCAAGTTGCTCAAACCTCGCTCGGCATGAGGCCACTATTTGAGGATAAACCTACAAGCAAAGTTCAAATTGTCTGTGCCGCCTCTTATGTACTCAAAAGTTTACTCGTACAAGAATTAATTTTAGCAAGAAGTACCTCCGACTGAACACCATTTACCAGTCTGTACCCTAGGTAATTAAAGTTCGTCCATGGATCATTTTGGCTGTGATCTCAATCATTTGGATGCATGAACATACTGAACATGTGGATATCTGAATCTTTTTGTGAATTATGTATGAATATTGTCGTGTGATCTATCAATCATTTGGATGCATAGATATGCTGAGCTTGTGTATATATGAATCTTTTGAGTTGTTGATAGTGAATGTTGGCTATGAATATGAACGTGTCCTGTGAACCTGAGTTTGATACGAATGTTTACCTTTTCTGTTGTATTGGTGTGTGAACTTGTTAGTATGCCTACTGTGGGGTATGTGACGTGTGGGTGTTAACGGCACACCTTCTTCCCGATAAGAATTGCACCTGCTTTGTTAGGGTAGCAATGGCGCATCAGCTATTTTTAATCTTTTTATTACTCTGTCTTCCCCTCTCCCCCGCTCAATCCCTGCCATAATGTTTTCAGCCTCAAAACAAACATAGTACTGCGTTGTTTTTGGGGCTTGAGGAAAAATCGAGTGCTGGTTTCTGTAGGTTGGCCCGCCCAGCAAATGGGCTGCTGGTCCACCACGACGGACTGGGAGGCTAAAAATACAAGTTGTATGGTGCAGAGGCAAGTAAAAAATTCTATCGAGAGCCATCCACTGAAGGAAAAAAAATCGCTCCTGATGTGCTTCTTCAGTCATGCCACCAGCCCCCTCTTTAATCCAGTTCGCTCGGGGATCTGGTATCATTTCTTTCTAGAGGGCAAACAAGTATCAGCTAGGCCTAGGTTTTGTATTTTAATATGCGTAGCCCACGACATACAGACACAGTGGTTTCAACTTATTTTTGAGGTCCATACCAGCCTATGGGCTTCTTCGTAAAGATCAACAGCCCAATGTATTTTTTAATAAAACGCATGTCTCTGTTCTATTTATCTATATATAAGAATAATAATGATGTGTCCAATTTATGTTTTCCCTTCTAATCACATTATATATATTTATATTATTATTATTATCATATATTTTCTAGAGACTCATATATACATTATAAAAACATCCCACGTGTTATTAACTTATAAAATTAAATGTTTAACAGAAGTTGGCAAGGAAAATCCCGGTTGTTTTTGACTCACAGGCAAGGAAAATCCTGGTGATTGCATACAAAAGCTTGCGAAGATTTTAAGGACCAATTTAATAATAACATACTCATTTTTATTTCGAGCAATAACTCGCTAATTTGTTAATTATATATATATATAATGTGCCTCTCCGGTTTATTCTTTGATATTAATTACTCCTTCTAACATAACATTATATATATAACAAGCCCAGCTAATTCGTGTATTTCAAGGAAGTGCAAATGGGCTGGGATTTCTTAGAAAATAAAAATGGGCCTGATTGACGCAAAATTATTTGTTCACCCAGCCCAGCAAATGGACTGTACATTCTAGAAAAAATGGGTTAAATATATGCCACATTTTTGCAGGCTGACATGTGGGCCAATAGGTCGAAGCCTACGCAGGGCGTTGTCAACTTGGTCAACAAATGATTGTGACATCCACAACCATTGGATTTATATCCAACAACCGGATGCACCTTCAATCTCTCGTCTTCTTCCTCCAGCATTGCTGGGACCGCCTGGTCCGGCCTCTAGTGGCTAGCAGCTCTGCTTAGCACGCATCGCTGCGAATCGCTACCCCACTGTCGGTGTCAAAACCGGCGGATCTCAAGTAGGGGGTCCCGAACTGTGCGTCTAGGTGGATGGTAACAGGAGACAAGGGACACGATGTTTTTACCCAGGTTCGGGCCCCCTCGATGGAGGTAAAACCCTACTCCTACTTGATTAATATTGATGATATGGGTAGTACAAAAGTAGATCTACCATGAGATTAGAGAGGCTAAACCCTAGAAGCTAGCCTATTGTATGATTGTTGTTCGTCCTATGGACTAAAACCCTCCGGTTTATATAGACACCGGAGAGGGCTAGGGTTACACAGAGTCGGTTACAATGGGAGGAGATCTACATATCCGTATCGCCAAGCTTGCCTTCCACGCCAAGGAAAGTCCCATCCGGACACGGGACAAAGTCTTCAATCTTGTATCTTCATAGTCCAGGAGTCCGGCCAAAGGTTATAGTCCGGTCATTCGGACACCCCCTAATCCAGGACTCCCTCAGTAGCCCCTGAACCAGGCTTCAATGACGACGAGTCCGGCACGCAGATTGTCTTCGGCATTGCAAGGAGGGTTCCTCCTCCGAATACTTCATAGAAGATTTTGAACACAAGGATAGTGTCCGGCTCTGCAAAATAAGTTCCACATTCCACCGTACAGAGAATAATATTTGTACAAATCTAATCTGTTGACGTATTCTGCAGCGTGACATCATGCCACGGCCAAGCCTTCATTCGAATCGTTTTACTGTCCCATGTCAGTGCGTTTAGCGAGGCGGTTTCCTTGGCACGTCTTGACAAAGCAGAGATCGTGTCCCCTTATTCCAGGATTCTCATCAATACGGGCGTGGGTAACCCAACCGTGCCATTAATCACGACGCTCGGGAGATAAGCGAGTTTTACCAGGCTGGTGGGGCGCACAGTTTCGTTCGCCCATATAAGGGGATAAGGATCCACCCTTCCCATCTACGCCTTCTTCCTCCTTTGCTTATCCATTTCCGCGCACTCGAGCTCCAGCACCCAAGTCCGCACTTCCCACCTCGACCTTCTCCAGCCATGTCCGGAGCGGGAGGCAGGTGGATGGCCTCCTTCGTCACGGAGGGGCATATCAAAAAGTTGAGGAAGGCCAGATACTTGTCCAACAACATTGCGCATCGGCTTCCAGATGAGGGGCAGCTCATCCCCAGCCCCAAGCCCCATGAGAGGGTGGTGTTCCTCCCCCATTTCCTCCGCGGACTGGGCTTCCCACTCCACCCATTTGCCTGGGGCTCATGTTCTACTACGGCCTGGATTTCCATGATCTGGCCCCGAACTTCATCCTCAACATCTTCGCGTTTATCGTCGTGTGCGAGGTCTTCCTCCGCATCAAGCCCCACTTCGGCTTATGGCTGAAGATCTTCAATGTCAAGCTGAAGGTAGTGGGCGGCCAGCAGGCGGAGTGCGGAGGCGCCATGGTGGGCAAGATGCCCAATGTTATATGGCTCGAGGGCTCCTCTGTGGAAACCATCAAAGGGTGGCAATCGGGGTGGTTCGACATCACTGAGCCGCGTGACCATGAATGGGCAGCGGCCCCTGAATTCCGATCTGGCATTCCCACACGGCTCACCTCCTGGAAAGAGACGGTCCTGTCGTGAGGTAATCCAGAAGAGGTGACCGGACTCCAAACCTGCGTCCAAAACCTGATGGACAAGAAGGTTAAACTTGTTAATGTAGTCCAGGTCATGCTCTTCCGCCGGATCCTCCCGTGTCAACGACGGGCTTTTAACTTGTGGGAGTTCGACCCGGCCCAGCACCAAACTTTGTCCAGGCTCTTTGACACAACGCATGAAGACGCCTGGAAGGTGCTATTCAAGGGCTCCAAGGTTTCCCCTCCCATTACCGAGGATCGCAGATTCTGCCCCGAAGCGCCAAGCCATCGCAGTAAGCTTTTTACCCTTTATAGGATACTTGTTTTTCATAGTTTGACTCTACGCGGGATCTAGGCCCCCGCTCCTTTGACAGGACTGGAAGAAGACGTCCGGACAGATTGACTGTCCGGCTCCTTTGCCCGAAGGCCCAGCAGATGCACGCTTGGCGAAGCTGCTGGTCCCGGCACCTCACGTGGTGTTGGAGAAGAAGGCCAAGAAGAAGGCCATGGGAACTCGAAAGAGTTCCCGGCGCCTGATGGTGTCGGATTCATCGCCTGACGACCCCGAAGTGCACTCCTCCCCCGAAGACGAGGAAGAGGAAGAAGAAGCCTCTCCCCCTCCAACGGGGGGAGGAAAGAAAAGGAAGGCCGCCCGAACTGGGGAGGCCGGAGGGTCCAAGAAGGGAAAGACCCTTCTTCCGGACTACTCCACCAGCACCGACGATGGCGGAGAGGAGTGGCCGTCCAGGGCCAAGCCCCTGGCAAAATCGTAAGTATCCGGATACCAGAATAACTCATGGCGTTCCTTTATTTCTTAATATCTTCTGACACCGAATATAATCATGTAGTCCGCCCAAGGCCCAGCTCGATGCTTCATCGAGCGGCTCCCTGGATTCGTCGGATGTGAATAGTCTTTCACTCCCGACTGCTACCTCCCTTCGCCCCGCGGACGATGCCGAGCTAGAGTCCCAAAAGGGGCTAAGCCAGGAGGAGGTGGTCCTGGAGGCGCCGCAAGGCGACCTCCCGGACTCCAGGCGCAAAGGGGATGAAACCCCAGAGGGATCTAAGTCCGGCCCTGGGCCGGACACCGCACCGGAACTTTATTGGTTCCGGAGTCCGGCAGGCGGCCCCCTCGTAAGAAGGGCAAGCCTACGACGCTGGTGGCCTCTGTCCAACCGGAGGCACCGGACAATTTGCTGGAGGTGCTTACCGCCGCCTCCATCGATGAGGAGCACTGCAGTATTATGAGTGCGGTGATCCAGAAGGTTCAGTCCGCCAAGAGTGGGCTGACAGAAGCCTGTGCTAGCCTTCTAATAGGCTTTGAGGTATGTATTTAAGACATGTAAAAATATTACCACATAGACAGTAGCCCCTGATGCTCAGTTTGGTGTTCGGAAAGAAAAGCCGGACTGAGGATCTAAAAAGATATACGCATGAGTCTAACATAAATATGTCAATATGGGAATGGAGGCTGCGCTGCTGACCTCTGCCGCACTGACTGCGGAGGTCGATGCATTGAAGCAGAGCCTCGAGCGGTCCGAGAACGAGCTTGACCTTGCCAAGAAGCAGCTCGAGGACAAGGAAGGTAAGTAGTACCTTATGTAACTATATAAAAAAATACCTGGTTGCAAAAAATGACAGGACCAACATGAGTGTTACAGGGGCCACAACCGAGGTGGCGACCTTGAAGGAAGCGCTGGCCAAGGCCGAAGACAATGCGGGCATGGAACACACCGAGCGAGAAAAGCAGGAGGCGCGGGTGGCGGAGGTGCAGCAAGAGCTCCACGCTCTTGTGAAAAAACATGAGAGTTTGGAGCTTGACTCAAAGACTCGAGAGTCCGAGATTGCCTCGGCCCTTGAGAGCGCCAAATCCGCCAAGGCCGAAGCCCAAAAAGCCCTCCAGGAAATTGAGGCGATGAAGAAGATAGCGGCGGGTAAGGCATTCTTTATGCAAAGCAAGCACGTGAACGTGAATTACTTGTTACTTACCCGAGTCCGGAGCTCTCCAGGAGCATTCGCGGATCTGCCCTGCAGTGTGTCCGATGCTGCCGCATTCTACCGAGCCGAGGAAGGGAGCTCGACGGAGAAGGTGTTCTGGTCCCAGTATGTTGAGGCCAGACACCCGGTGCCCTTGAGCGACCAGCTGAAGCAGCTGGTCGAGCTCCATAAGGTAGCCGAACAGGCCATGAAGGGCCTAATAGTACGGCTATGGCCTGGGGGGTCATGCCCGGGAGCTACTTTGGGCTGGTGAGGCGGCTGGTGGATGCCTGTCCATGGCTTGAAGTCATCAAGCGCTCCGTATGCATCGAAGGCGCACGTAGGGCCCTTGCCCGTGCTAAAGTACACTGGGGCAAGCTGGATGCTGAGAAGCTGGTGACAGATGGGCCACTGGAGGGGAAGGAGCATCGCAGGCCCGAGATGTATTATGAGGGTGTCCTGAAGGGTGCCCGCCTTGTGGCGAATGAATCTTCTAAAGATTTAATATTTGAGTAAACTCGCTCGTGTTATCCTGTGCGCTGAAGACTTGTTCATATGCGCTAAGCAACGCTTTTTGAATTTAAAATATTACCTTCTGTGTGGCCGTTTATCAAATCTGAGAGATGGCGAGTCGTCAGCTTCTACCCCCATGCCACGAGTGCTGGGGTGTTCGGGATAAACCTGAGCGCTCTTGTTCCCATTCTTGGGTCCTTCGAGGGAGGCGCTCAGCACGGCGAACAGGGCAATCGGACTATAATGCTTTATCACTCTCACTTAGCCATAGAATTCTATAATTTTAAATTTGGGCGAAGCCCCTAGTATTCGGAAGACCGAGTTTGTGGCGCTATCCACGCCTAGGCCGGACAAAGCCAGCTCCTCGCTCTAAGCGGCATACGTCTTTAGGGACTCGAAAACCTCTCGAACAGCGACCGGCTCTCGCCCTATCATGACGGTTAGTTTTAGCTTTCTCTATTGAGGTGCTTAACCCAGCTCAATTGGGGCACAATCGCAGTAGTTCTCCCAGCGCTACCTTAGCCGATATAACGGAACGTATGGTACCAAAACATGGGAGCCGGGCAAACCCAACTAATGACCCAAGACATGATTCAGAGCCGATGCATATAATGCTATAAGTTCGGGGTGCCGCACTCGTGAGAGTGTTCGGACTTCTCACACCATATTCTGGGGTACTTAAGCCCCCGGTGTATTGGCCGTACCAAAGTGCACGGTTGCATAATGTCATAAATGAACATATTTACATAAAAAGTGAATGCAATAACAGACAACAGCTATGTATTGTTTATTAAAAGGCTGTTGTGAGAGTAGAACGATACAAATAGTGCGATAAGCAAGAGATGGGCTTATTTTACATGTCCCCCTCCAGGGGCAAGCTGCAAGACTTTATGTAAGACAGGAATTTAGCTTGTTATAGAGACCACCTGGACGTTCGACGTAGCTTGTTGCTTCCCTGGCTGTTGTATCGTGAGTTCAGCGATTGTACTACCGGACAAGCCTTCCGGATAGTGGAGTCCTGAAAGTAAGAAAAAAAGAATGACAAAATCGGGAGCCCCTAGTGCGGTTGCGCCGCATTTTGGGCGTGCCGTGGTTGTGCCCCTCCCCTTATGCCCATGGTATTTCCAAAGCGTAATTATGTACGTGTAGTACTGGTTTCGTAATTTCGCGAGGGCTGGGGTTGGGGCCGCACTGCTACACTTGGTCGGAACATGCCAGGCGGTCTTGCTGTAGGTTACTTCGGGCGCGCTTGACGGTGTCCGGACGTTTAATAGCTGGACTAGAGAATTGCCGTGAGAGGCTACTTTGTACTTCCGCCGCGAGGGCCGCCATATGCTCCTCCGTTCCGTAATGACTCCTCGAGGGCCTGGCATCTTGAGCTTGAGGTATGCGTAGTGCGGCACCACATTGAACTTTGCAAATGCGGTTCGTCCGAGCAGCGCGTGATAGCCGCTACAGAATGGGACTATGTTGAAGATTAACCACTCGCTTCAGAAATTATCCGGGGATCCGAAGACCACTTCGAGTGTAACTGAGCTGTAAGTGCATCTAGTGCCCCTTAGTGATTTTGGTGTATTGAAGACTTATAGGTTAAGGGACTAATGCGTTTGTGAGTGTACACAGGTCTATAAGTCTATGAGGAGTTTGATATTTACAGAGAAAGTCGACCCCTAAAAATGAAGTTCTTCAACTGAAGACTTTGATATTCTAAAGACTTTCTGAAGACTTTGAAAGTGAAGAAATTGGTGTGACCTTGAAGACTTGGTATTCATTTGTGGAACATGAAGCGTGAAGACTTTGTTTTCGTAGTTTCATTTTCTCTTTCTTGAGTCATAGGAAACACCGTACTGTTAAAGGGGGTCGAGGAAATACTAAGGAAAAATTTCCATGTGATGCTCAACTCAAAATCCTACACCTACCAATCCCTTCGAGTGAAGCCTTTGGAAATCTCATACAGTTCAGTCACTTTCTTCAGTGACAGAGATGAAGTTCTTCTAGTCGCTGATGAATTTGCTCTGACTGAGGAGTTAGGAATTCGTCAGTGCGAATTACCTACACCGTGAGGAACATGATAGCCCTGAGGAATTTGAGAGTCAAATTTCCGACCGTTGCTGTGTTGCGCGCCAGCTGTCCCAAAATATCTTATCCACCTAACGGTCATATCATTGAAGGGCATTTATGTCTTATCATGTCGGGCTGCTCCCTAGGCTATAAATAGCCGCCCCCTACAACCACTAGCTGGTTGGCTACTCCGATAGAACTTGACACTTGTCATTTGAGAGCAACCCATCCTCCGAGGACTTTGAGCGAAAATCATCGAGTGAGGAAAACCCAAAACCAAACCCCTACAAACCCAAAGTGATTGAGCATCACTGAAGAAATTGATCCTGCGTGGATCCGACGGTTGTTACCTTTAAAGACTGTGCTTCTTCCAGACAGTTAGGCGTCAAGGTCTAGAGCATCCAAGAGGAATTGTGGATCGCCGAGTGACCAAGTCTGTGAAGGGCTGGAAGTCGCCTGAAGACTTACCACGAGTGATTGGACAAGATCTGTGTGATCTTAGTTCAAGGAGAATGCGGTGAGGACTGGGTGTCCTGAGCTGCGTGCTCAGCGACTGGGTGTCCGGGACTGTGTGTCCTCGAGTTTAAATACTCAGCCGCTCCAACCAGACGTACAACTGAGACAACAGTTGGAACTAGTCTACCAAATCATTGTCTTCACCAACCTAACTGGTTCTATTTCCTCAACCCTTTCATTTCCTCATTACTGTGTTGAGTGTTTGTTCATATCTGTGTTTGAAGACTTTGACTGAAGACTTTCTCAATTTCCTCAGTTCAATTTCTTCAGTCTGTTTGTCTTCATCTTGTGTTATCCTGTGATTACGCTTTCTGTACTCTGTGCTAGTCTTCATTTCATCATGATGACCATGCTTGTATTCTGTTATGCTTACTTTTGAGTACTTATTCCGCTGCTAATAGTTCTTCGCTAAGGAATTTCCTCACCGGCAAATTCCTCAGTGAAGAATTCATAAAAATCGCCTATTCACCCCCCTCTAGTCGACATAACGCACTTTCAATTGGTATCAGAGCTAGGTACTCCCTTATTCTGTGTGATTTTGGTTTAACCGCCTGGAGTTTTAGTTATGTCGACCGCAGGTATGATCAAGGTATTGGCTGGGTGTCCTACCTGTGATGGGACGGACTACCCCTACTAGAAAAACAAGATGTGAATGCATCTCAAGGCAATTTACAACGATCTCTGGTATGTTGTGGAAAATGGTGTTCCCTCTGTTTCACCCTCGCTAAACGCTACCGATGTGAAGAGATTCAAGCAACTCGATTCTCAAGCTAAGAATATCATATGTGCCCATCTGAGTAAAGGACAGTATGGAAGAGTGAGTGCTTTGGAAACTGCTAAGCTTATCTGGGATAGGCTGTCCAAAGTAAATGAAGGAGTCTCAACTCAGCGTGACTCTCGAGTTGATGTTCCTCGGAATCTCTTCAACCACTTCAAAAGACTCGACAATGAAAATGTCCAACAAACCTTTGATCGCCTCACTGACATCTCAAATGAGCTTCAAGCCCTCGGTGCCACTGACATCACTGACCATGAGGTGGTGAAGAAACTGTTGAGATCGCTTGATTCCTCATTTGATACTCTAGGTCTGATGATACAAGAACGGGCTAACTACAAGTCTCTTGATCCTGCCGATATCCTCGAAAGGCTAAATACTCACGAGTTCCAGCTTGCTGAAAAGAGAGATCTCTATGGTTCAAGCTATGGCAAACCACGTGCCCTGAAGGCCAAGGTTGTGTCTGAGTCTGAATGTGAGGATTCTGGTAGTAGCCTTGGTGATCCTGAAGAATTGAGCCAGGAGCTAGCACTGCTCGTGAAGAAATTCCAGAAGTTCTCAAGACATGGTCGCTTTGGAAAATCCTCAAGAAGCAGTGATTCCTCATCAAGTGACTATAAGAGAAGGCTGTGTCACAAATGCAAGAAACCTGGTCATTATATTCAAGATTGTCCTCAGTGGGAAAAGGAATTGAAGAAGAAGAAATACAAGGATTACAGTTCTGATGATGCGAAGAAGAAGAAGAAATCGTCAAAATCTTCGTCATCAAAATCCTCGAAGTCTTCATCTCACAAGAAGAGCAGCTCCAAGAAGGCTCGGGCATTCATTGGCAAGGAAATGGACTCTGAAGCTGAATCTGAGGAACATGAGGAAGAGGAGGCGTCTGAAGAATCCGAATCTGGTGTGGCGAGTCTGGCCTTCGCTACTGCTTTCGTTAGCAAGTCCATCTTCAACACTGAAGAAACTGACCCCAACGACAAGCCTGATGAAGATAATGATGACTACGCTCCCACCTATTGCTTCATGGCAAAAGGTGCAAAGGTACTCAAATACACCTCCTCTGAATCTAGTGAAAATGAATCTGATGAGAATCTCAAGCCCAACTACTCTAAACTTGCTAAGATTGTTGTAAAACAACAAAGGGCTTTTGAAAAGGTTCAAAACAAGCTAGACAAAAGTGATGATATGTTGGGTGAAGAAATGGATCGCACTAAAGACCTGACTGTAAATCTTCAGAGACTTCAGTCTAGGTTTGATAACCTTCAAAGTCATCATAACACTGTCTTATCTGATCATGAGAAACTTTCTTATGAATTTCTTCAAAGAAAGCAAGATCTTGAGAAGCTAAGAGTGAGTTATGAAGATCTTCAGAAGGAGCGCGATTCATTACTAGCTCAACAAATCAGCGCTTCTCAGGAAGAATTTGTTCCTCCATGCTTAAAGTGCATTGAATGTGAATCTGCTAATTCTTCACCTGAATGTTCAAATGCTTCAACTGTTACAAATTCTTCACCTGCCTCTGCTATCACTAATTCCTCATCTGAGGACATTGCTAGTATCACTGACGATGCTGGGCTGAAGGAACTGTACATGACAGGCATGTACAAAAGCCTCAAAGGGCATCAGACTCTTTATGATGTGCTTAAAAAGCAGATCCTCAACAGAAACCCTAGGAAAGAGGGTATCGCCTTTGAGAGGAAACTTACTGCTGATGGGACATATTGGAATCCTGAGCAGTACCCCAAAACCTCATGGGTTGCTGCAAAGGGACCTCCAGTTGATCCATCTAACTTATCTGGCTTTACATGTGAATCTCCTCATCCTTCTGATGAGTCATTTGACTCCAACTATAAACTGTTCAAAAATTAGAATGGTGAAGTATTTGCTAGATATGTTGGCACTAACTGCAGGAACGGTTCTCCTATCAAGAAAATCTGGGTTCCCAAGAAGTGCCTTGAAAGTCTTCAGGTGAATGTCCTCATGACACCACCAGTGAAGAACAGGAACCCCAGATCAAATTCCTCATATGGATCAAATTCCTCAAATGGATCAAAGTCCTCATATGATTATCGTCGTGCTAACAACTCCGTTTCGCAGGGTAGAGCTAAGGGCTATGAATATGTGCATTATTCTTCAAACCATTATGTTCATAAGTCCTCGAAGAATTTCTCTGCTTATTCAAATGCTTACCCTAACCCCTCTTATGTGAAACTTAATGGTTTGGCTGCTATGCCACCATTCTCGTATGGTGCTCGCAGAGTGATGAACTCTTTGCCACCCCTTCAGATGTGGGTGGTGAAGAAAAAGAACTAATCTCTTTTGCAGGGTCAGGTCTCCAGACGTGCCTTAACGTCTGAAGAATTTGCTGGGGACCTGACAAAATTGCCTGAAAGGACACAGGCGAATCATGATGAAATAAACTTTCATTTCACACGTCCTCCTACTGCTATATCTGTTTTCTGCTTGATGAAATTCATCTGATGAACTTGATATCATATTCTTCATTGATGAAGCATATGAGATTGTAAGTTACACTAATTCATCTGCGGGATGATCAACCCAAAACCACTGAATGGGTCCTCGATAGTGGATGTACAAATCACATGAAGGTTTTGTGCTTGGTTACAGAAAGGACTCGCACACCTACAGAGTCTTCAACATTGTTCTTCACAAGATTGTTGACACTGTAGATGTGCGGTTCGATGAAACTAATGGCTCGCAAAGAGAGCACCTACCTTCTGTGTTAGATGAACCAGCACCTGAGGATTCTATCAAGTTCAAGGCAACTGAGGATGTCATTCCTACTGAAGAATTTGCTGAAGAATTCATTCCAGTTCATGAAGAACATCGAGCTGATACACCTGAAGAAAATGCTAAGGAAAATGGTGCTGAAGAAAATGCTGATCAAACTCCTCAGCGACAACCAGCTCATCCTCGCGTTGCAAAAGAAGTGCAAGTGGAAAAGATCATCGATGACATTAGAGCACCAGGTCCTCTCACACGCTCAAAAGCTTCACATTTATCTAACTTTTGTGGGCACTATGCTTTTGTCTCTATCACAGAGCCCACTAAGGTAGATGAAGCATTTTTGGAGCCGGAGTGGATTCAGGCTATGCAAGAAGAATTAGATCAGTTCGAGCTCAACAATGTCTGGGAACTGGTCAAACATCCAGATCTTCGCAAGCATAATATCATTGGCACAAAGTGGATCTACCGCAACAAGCAAGATGAAAATGGCCTTGTGGTAAGGAATAAGGCACGACTGGTAGCTCAAGGCTACACACAGGTTGAAGGAATTGATTTCGATGAAACTTTTGCACCTGTTCCTAGACTTGAGGCTATTCGCATATTACTTGCTTATGCTAACCATCATGATATCATCTTATATCAAATGGATGTGAAAAGTGCATTCCTCAATGGTAAGCTTGAGGAAGAAGTATATGTTGCTCAACCCCCAGGTTTTGAAGATCCAAAGAATCCTGACAAAGTCTTCAGACTTAATAAGGCCCTCTATGGCCTCAAGCAAGCCCCTCAGGCGTGGTATGATACATTGAAGGAATTCTTCGTGAAGAATGGCTTCACACCCGGTTCACTCGACCCTACTCTCTTTACTAAATCTTATGATGGTGAACTGTTTGTGTGCCAAATATATGTTGATGATATTATCTTTGGCTGTACTGACCAACGTTATAGTGATGAATTTGCCTATATGATGAGTGAAGAATATAAAATGTCTATGATGGGAGAGTTGAAATTCTTCTTAGGTCTTCAAATTCGTCAACAGCGCAATGGCATATTCATATCTCAGGAGAAATACCTCAAAGATGTACTGAGGAAATTCGGCATGCAAGATTGCAAAGGTGTCAAAAATCCTATGCCCACAAATGGCCATCTATGCACTGATGAAAATGGTATTGACTTCGATCATAAGGTATACCGCTCCATGATTGGTTCTTTATTGTACTTATGTGCATCTAGGCCAGATATAATGCTTAGTGTTTGCATGTGTGCCCGATTTCAAGCTGCACCGAAGGAATCACACCATAAGGCTGTGAAGCATATTCTTTGATATCTAGCTCACACACCAACACTAGGATTATGGTACCCCAAGGGCTCTGCTTTTGATCTCATTAGATATTCTGACTCTGACTATGCTGGTGATCATGTGGACCGCAAGTCAACTTCTGGCACTTGTCATTTCCTCGGACGATCTTTGGTCTGTTGGTCGTCGAAGAAACAGAACTGCGTATCACTGTCCACTGCGGAAGCTGAATACATTGCTGCTGGCTCTTGCTATGCTCAACTGCTTTGGATGAAGCAAACACTCAAGGACTATGGCGTCAACGTGAAGAATGTGCCTCTCCTCTGCGATAATGAGAGTGCCATCAAGATTGCTCACAACCCAGTTCAGCACTCGAAGACAAAGCACATTCAGATTCGTCATCATTTTCTTCGTGATCATGTGTTGAAGGGCGACATCTCCATTGAGCACGTGAAGACTGAAGAACAACTAGCTGATATCTTCACTAAGCCCTTGGATGAGAAAAGATTTAGCAAGTTGCGGTGTGAGCTAAATATCTTAGAATCTTCGAATGTTCTTTGAAAAGGACACACATCCTAACACTTATGCAAAATTGATGACTTAGATGTGCAACACATGAAGAAACGTTTTTCTTCAATCAATGAAGAATAACACTCTAAGTGTGAAGAAATTAATGAAGAATTTGATTCTCAGAACCCTAGACAATTGTACGCGGTGTCTGAAATCATCATTCTTATACGGTTGGTCACACCCCCACAAAAAGTTGAAAATCTTCAATTTGAGTTTTTCCTCAGTTTTGAAATTCTTCAGTTTTTCAAATTCTTCAACTTTGCAAAATATTCGCTATTTCCTTCGTTTTTCTTCATTGGCTATATATATATATATATGAGTTTATGTCCTCTACAGCATCCACTTATAGCTATTTCTTCAAGTTGCTTTTTCTGCTAAGTGAATGTGATCGGACCCTTCCCCCTCTATGCTATACTCAACCCAATCTATTCACAAATTCTTCATGTGCGTTCTATTTGAAACTCGTTCAAAATCTTCACTGTGTCCTTGTCAGCTGAAGAAATTGCGAACGAAACTTTAAAACAAATCTTATCCAAATTTTCGGTTTTGCCGCTCAAACCGATCCGCATCCCACGATGCATTATTTTACTCACCCACGATCGTACACGATCTCCACTACACAGTACATGGGTGACACATGTCGTGAGAAGGAGAATGGTCAGGGGCACGTTCGTCCTAAATCTTCGGGCAAACAGTTTTTCACTGCCTCTATAAATACCCCTCTCTCCATCCTCACTTCTTTTACTTTGCTCGACCTCTCTCTCCTGCTCGAGCTCCTAAAACCCTAGCGCCGCCGCTAGTCCATCGTCACAGGTGAGGAAGAGCTTCGCTGCCTCAACCTCGTCGCCGTCGTACTCACGCCGACCGCGGAAATCTTCACTCCGCCGCCGCCGTAGCTGTCTTCCTCTGCCAAGTTAGGGCGTGGAAGGTCTGAACAGACGAGCTTCACATCTAGAACACCCAGTTCGTCGTGTTCTTCATTTAGGGTAATTAAAAGTTACTTTTACTACCCTCGTTGATCCAAATTTTTCACTACAAAATCTTCAAAGGTGTTTATTATTCAAATCTTCACACATATGAACACCTCACATCATATGATCTTGAACTGTTTCTCTAAGCAATCATTTTCTTCAAGATTCCCTAATTGTGTGGATCTTCGATCTGTACAACTCTGGAACCTAAGACAAGAACGCTTAGTGAAATTCCTCAAGGTTCATCTGGTCAAATTCCTCAAAACATGTTCTTTTCGAAAAACCTTCTCAGAACGCATATGACCTCTCCAAATTCCTCACACCTGTACTCTATTCACAGGTACTCATGTCTGCTGCTGAATCACTAGGTTCTCATCAACTTAACTCATTTGCAGCGTTCCTCGAAGAAAAACTGCATACTTCTTCAGAGAACTCGATTGTTCAAATTCCTCAACTGAAGAATATGGCAGACGGTAAGAAGCCGCAGAAAGGAGGAAAGAAACCTGAGGTTATGACTGTGTTTGAAATCCCTGAGGAAATTTATGCTGACTATTGCACACCTGATGAAGCAAAATTTGGCAAAGAAAACAAAAATCAGCGCAAGGTGCACATTCAGAAGATTGAACGGAGATGGGCAATGGAATGGAGGGAATACAGATATGTGACTCCAAAGTACATGAAGAAATTCACCCTCAATCCTCCATGCCCAAGAGCTCCATTGGCACCTGGCCAAGTAGCTGACCCCACAAGCATCAAACGTGGTGAGGACTTTCCTGAAGAATGGGCTAAGCGCCAAGCTAAATTGGCAAGACAAGCCAAGGAGGCAGTGAAGAAATTCAATGAGGATTCTGCCACTGCTACTGCTATTGAGGCCTCGGTCAAACCGAGGAAATCCATGCCAAAGAAGCCTGCTCGTAAGCCAAGTGCTTCACCAACAGTGCCCTCACGGCAAATTCCTCACACTGCTACAGCTTCACCAATGTCCTCAACAGCTCCTTCAAAGTCCTCAGCTCTTGTGCATCTGGCTACATGTCAAAGGACTGCTGGTTTCTCGATTGCCTCTGGTGTTTCAGCAAGTTCCTCAGCTGCACCAATTTCCTCATCAGGCCCCACACTGTTGAAGACCAAAGCAACAGCTGGACGAGGTCCTCGGCCAAGTCCAAAGAAGAAACAGGTCGCATTCCATGTGCCTTCTGATGATGAACTTGTAGAAATCATCAGAGACAGACAGGTGAAGGCCGCTAGAGCCAAAGGCACATCTGTGCCACTGCTGTTGGATCCGAGGAAAATCCTCGATTATATTGATCTCTGGAACAAGGATCCAAACACCCCAATGCCTGATTTTCATCTGACCCCTGGACAAAGTCATATGTTGACCCATTTCATCACTGAAGAGAAATGGAAGTTTGAAAAGGCAAGAGAGATCAAGAAAGCTCAATACAGAAAGGAGAAATTCCTGAAGAAAAACGTTGTCAGAATGACACCTGAGGAACTTCTCAAGGTCCAGACTGAAATTCAAGACCTCAACAAAAACTTCGATGCTTATTATGCTGATTGGCAAGGGGCCAAAGTCAGATTCGTCAACCTGAGGAAGAAATTCACCAATGTTGCTGCCCCAACGCAACATGAAATTCCTCAGGCTGGAGCCTCAGCTCAGCCGACTGAAGAACATGCCAGCACCGCTGATGAAGTTCAGGTTGCTGATGAAAATGCCAGTTCCAGGGCTGATGATCCCATTCCAGCCGCTAAAGAAATTGCCAAGGCATCCACTAGTGGTGCGCCTGAAGAAACTGAAGAAGTCAGGGCAACTGCATCAGTTGCGCCTGAGGAAATTCATCTAGATTCCTCAGCTCCTCCTGCGCCAACACCAACTCCAATTCTTCCATCTGCTTCTGATGTGAAGAAGACCAAGGCTGCAGAGCGAGCTGCAGTGAAGAAAAGGAAGGCATCAGCTGCGTCAAACTCTTCGGCTGCGAAGAAAATGAAGCCAATGACCAGCTCACTCGAAAATCCAATTGATGTTGTTCCGATTTCCTCCATGCCATCAATGGACCTTGTTCCTTTTGGAGAAGACTATGAGATCCCAAGCGGATCTGATGAAGAAAATCATTCTGCTGCTTCGTCAGAGCAGATTGATGAAGAAATTGAAGTGGAAGCAATCCCTTCAACCCCAATCATTTCCTCGCCTATGCCTCAGTTCACAGCTGAAGAGGCTGGTGTTGAGGAACTTGAAGAAGATGTGGATATTGGATGCACAACGCCAGTGATGAACGATGACTTTTGGGAAAGTCAGCATCCAAATTCTCCACTCTTCACCCCAATCCAACAGATACCTCAGTCCCCTGCTCCAACTGTTCAAATGGGCTCTGAAGAAACTCATCCCACTTCATCTGTCCATGAAGAAATTCCAGCCACTAGTGCTGATGAACCTGCTGCTGCTGATCCTCAGACTGCACCTGTTGAGGAACAAGAAATTCCTCAGCCTGAAGAACCTGAGCTCGCGATTCCCGAGGTGGTGATGCAACTCACTGACACCCCTCTGCCAAAGCAAAAGAATCCGTTCTCAAGCAAACAAAAGTTCAAGGCTGAAGATTTCTTTGCCGAGCACATATTCTTCACTGATTATAATCCATATGATTCTGCACGCATAAGGAAGAGGCGTTTCTGGACTGCCAGCCAAGCCAATTCCTATTCCTCAGTGCTCTTCAACAAAGACAAAGTCTTCGATCATGCACATATTCCTCATGTGGACATGGAGTCTCTGCCCGGCTTTGAGCCAGTCCTCAGTGTTCTTCACGACGCAGGACTTCTGAATTTCTGCATTGATATCTGTGACTGGAATGAAAAACTCATGCTTCAATTCTATGCAACTCTGCACATCACCGGAGACGCTGAAGACGTGAACTCAT
This sequence comes from Triticum aestivum, assembly GCF_018294505.1. Lineage (NCBI taxonomy): Eukaryota > Viridiplantae > Streptophyta > Magnoliopsida > Poales > Poaceae > Triticum > Triticum aestivum. Next base: position 389,578,574 of record NC_057795.1, on the reverse strand, counting down.
GGGTATTAGACTGGATATCTGAAAATACTCACTACAAGGCACCAGCAACTGAATTGCTTCGTGCTCTACCACTCAGTCCTCCACTTGATGGTGCTTGTTGTATCTACAATGAACCAGAACTTTCAAATCACTATATGCAAGTGATGATGAAGCCTTTGAAGCCAAGGCAGGCCCCAAGAACCAAATTCCTCGTCAAGGAATTATTGTATGTGCCTCGGACTGTCTATCGAATTCTGACGAAGACAATGAGTCCTATCAAAGGCCACGACTCAAATGATGAAGAAGTCGTTGGCATCATGAAAAATATGCTTTTCAACATCATTCATGGCGTTCCCGTCAACTTCCATGATTTCTTCATAAGGACTCTGGCCAATATTGCTATGTCACCATTCGAGCTGAAGCCCTATGCTCCTTCGATTATGAGATTCATCAGGGCAAGATCTTCACTGAATTACAAAGCTGACACTCTGATCCACGGTAGCTACTTGCCTCCCATTGAAGTCCTCAAACGGACTGTTTCATCAGTTGATGATAAAGGCAAGGCCGCTGCTATGATCGATGAAGGCATTCGTCCATTGGATGGTCAATTTCGCAAGGCTGCATCTTACTCTACCAATGACGATTCTGCCACACATGACTCTGCCGCAAATACCTCAGCCAAGCAAAATCCTCACGCCACAGCACCCAGGGTGATGACTGACCATGAGTTACTCCTCAGTCCTCATCAGAAGGTTGATAGCAATCACAAATGGGTAAAGCGTCAGTTTGGTGCACTTCTTCACAATATGACCTCAACACACAATGCAGTGAAGAAGAACCAATACTACCTTCATGAAACCTTCAACCGCACCTGGGCTGTCCTCACTCATGTCTATAGCGCTGAAGAACTGAAGACTATGGGTCTCAAAGAAGAATTTGACTGGTCTGCACCTCCTCTGAAGAAATTTAAGAGGGTCAAAATTCCTCCACTGGTGGCCAGCTCTTATTTTTCATCGCGTGACACTGATGAGCATGAAGATTTGGACGACACTGCGGCAGGCCCTGCTACAACAAACAACCCCGACAACGCTGGCGCTCCTCCATCGACTTGAAATTCTTCAGGGGCGTTAGTCCTCTATTTCAATCCTTTTGGTCATTTGATGACAAAGGGGGAGAAATCTGAGTTAGTCTTCAAGCGGGTCTATATTAAGGGCATTTTTTTAAGTTACAACTCTCGTTCTTCTGAAACTTTTATTTGGATCGAGTTGTAATCTTAAACCCGATGGTGCACAGATACTTTTGTTGCATTATGCGTTGCATGCTTATTCCTCATTAATGACATTGCACGCATGCTGAATCTCATCAGGCACCATATTTCATCATGCATTTCAAATTCTTCATATTATATATCAAATGCGTGTATGAATTACAAGATATAGGGGGAGATCTCCATGATTCAACTGTTCAAATGTGCATTGCCTCAAAAGCAAATTCCTCACTATGCACATCTTCAGGGGGAGTTCTTCTATATCTTGTAATCAAATTCCTCAATATCAGTGTATACACTTCATATGTTTATCCCCGTTGAAAACTTAACCTATGTTGTCATCAATTACCAAAAAGGGGGAGATTGTAAGTGCATCTAGTGCCCCTTAGTGATTTTGGTGTATTGAAGACTTATAGGTTAAGGGACTAATGCGTTTGTGAGTGTACACAGGTCTATAAGTCTATGAGGATTTTGATATTTACAGAGAAAGTCGACCCCTAAAAATGAAGTTCTTCAACTGAAGACTTTGATATTCTGAAGACTTTCTGAAGACTTTGAAAGTGAAGAAATTGGTGTGACCTTGAAGACTTGGTATTCATTTGTGGAACATGAAGCGTGAAGACTTTTGTTTTCGTAGTTTCATTTTCTCTTTCTTGAGTCATAGGAAACACCGTACTGTTAAAGGGGGTCGAGGAAATACTAAGGAAAAATTTCCATGTGATGCTCAACTCAAAATCCTACACCTACCAATCCCTTCGAGTGAAGCCTTTGGAAATCTCATACAGTTTAGTCACTTTCTTCAGTGACAGAGACGAAGTTCTTCTGGTCGCTGATGAATTTGCTCTGACTGAGGAGTTAGGAATTCGTCAGTGCGAATTACCTACACAGTGAGGAACATGATAGCCCTGAGGAATTTAATTGTCAAATTTCCGACCGTTGCTGTGCTGCGCGCCAGCTGTCCCAAAATATCTTATCCACCTAACGGTCATATCATTGAAGGGCATTTATGTCTTATCATGTCGGACTGCTCCCTAGGCTATAAATAGCCGCCCCCTACAACCACTAGCTGGTTGGCTGCTCTGAGAGAAATTGACACTTGTCATTTGAGAGCAACCCCTCCTCCGAGGACTTTGAGCGAAAATCATCGAGTGAGGAAAACCCAAAACCAAACCCCTACAAACCCAAAGTGATTGAGCATCACTGAAGAAATTGATCCTGCGTGGATCCGATGCTTGTTACCTTTGAAGACTGTGCTTCTTCCAGACGGTTAGGCGTCAAGGTCTAGAGCATCCAAGAGGAATTGTGGATCGCCGAGTGACCAAGTCTGTGAAGGTTTGGAAGTCGCCTGAAGACTTACCATGAGTGATTGGACAAGATCTGTGTGATCTTAGTTCAAGGAGAATACGGTGAGGACTGGGTGTCCTGAGCTGCGTGCTCAGCGACTGGGTGTCCGGGACTGTGTGTCGCCGAGTTTAAATACTCAGCCGCTCCAACCAGACGTACAACTGAGACAGCAGTTGGAACTGGTCTACCAAATCATTGTCTTCACCAACCTAACTGGTTCTATTTCCTCAACCCTTTCATTTCCTCATTACTGTGTTGAGTGTTTGTTCATATCTGTGTTTGAAGACTTTGACTGAAGACTTTCTCAATTTCCTCAGTTCAATTTCTTCAGTCTGTTTGTCTTCATCTTGTGTTATCCTGTGATTACGCTTTCTGTACTCTGTGCTAGTCTTCATTTCATCATGATGACCATGCTTGTATTCTGTTATGCTTACTTCTAAGTACTTATTCCGCTACTAATAGTTCTTCGCTAAGGAATTTCCTCACCGGCAAATTCCTCAGTGAAGAATTCATAAAAATCGCCTATTCACCCCCCTCTAGTCGACATAACGCACTTTCATGAGCCTGTACAGTTGGCCTCTACACTTGGTATGACACCTTTAAAGGTCGTCTTTGTGGGCTTAATCCTTGAGGGATCTATGCCCATTTTTCGCACTGTATCCTGATAATGCAGGTTCAGGCTGCTGCCACCGTCCATAAGGACTCTAGTGAGGTGAAATCCATCAATGATTGGGTCTAGAACCAATGCGGCAAATCCGCCGTGGCGGATGCTAGTGGGGTGGTCCCTTCGATCAAAAGTGATCGGGCAGGAGGACCATGGGTTGAACTTTGGGGCGACTGGCTCCAACGCATATACGTCCCTGAGTGCATGCTTCCGTTCCCTTTTGGGGATGTGGGTTGCGTATATCATGTTCACCATCTGCACTTGTGGGGGAAAGCCCTTCTGTCCCCTATTGTTCGGTGGCCGGGGCTCCTCCTCGTCATCGCTATGCAGCCCCTTGTCTCTGTTTTCGGCGCTTAACTTGCCTGCCTGCTTGAACATTCAACAATCCCTATTGGTGTGATCGGCTAGTTTTTCGGGGGTGCTGTGTATCTGGCACAAGCGATCGAGTATTTGGTCCAAATTGGACGGGCTCGGAGTACTTCTTTTGAATGGCTTTTTCCGCTGACCGGGTTTAGAGCCTTGGAATCCGGCATTAACTGCAGTATCCTCCGCATTGTCGCTGTTAATGGGGCGCTTGTGTTTATTGCAACACGACCTGCCATTGTTGTCCTTGGTATCTAAATTACCAGGGCTCTTGGTCATGTTATTACTACGAGCTAGCCAATTGTCTTCTCCCACGCAAAAGCAGGTCATGAGTGTTGTGAGGGCTGCCATGGATTTCGGCTTTTCCTGTCCTAGGTGCCGGGCAAGCCATTCGTCACGGATGTTATGTTTGAAGGTTGCGAGGGCCTCTGCGTCCGGACAGTCGACTATTTGATTTTTCTTGGTTAGGAACCGTGTCCAGAATTGTCTGGCCGATTCATCTGGCTGCTGAATGATGTGTCTTTGGTCATCGGCGTCTGGTGGTCGCACATAGGTGCCCTGGAAATTGTCGAGGAATGCGGCTTCCAGGTCCTCCCAGCAACCAACTGACTCTGCTGGCAAGCTGTTAAGCCAATGCCGAGCTGGTCCTTTAAGCTTGAGTGGCAGGTATTTGATAGCGTGTAGATCATCACCACGGGCCATGTGGATATGAAGGAGATAGTCCTCGATCCATACCGCAGGATCTGTTGTGCCATCGTATGATTCGATGTTTACGGGTTTAAAACCCTCGGGAATTTGATGATCCATTACTTCATCTGTGAAGCATAGTGGGTGTGCGGCGCCTCTGTATTGGGCTATATCACAACGTAGCTCAAATGAGCTTTGTCTGCTGTGTTTGGCCTGGCCGTATTTGCCATATCTGGCATAACGGTTATCATCACGTGTCGTGGGGCGCCCACGCGATCCGTAGATCAATTTTGTTTGCCTTGCCTTGTCCTCCAATATGTCTCGCAGGTCTGGCGCATTTCCCCGTGCCTTGGTATTTTTTGAGCGACGCCGAGGTGCGGCTTGAGTGGATGGCCGAGAGGCCTCTCTGTCGCGGCCACGAGGTGGCTGGTCGGCTGCGTCGTGCGCTGGTGATGTAGGTTTAGATGCTTCCTCCTCTCATCGGGGTAGCAGCCTACGCTTTGGGTAGCTCTTGGAGGGGCATTCGAGTTCGTACTCCTCGGTCGCAAGGACTTCAGTCCATCTGTCGGCTAGCAAGTCTTTGTCAGCTCTGAGCTGTTGCTGTTTTTTCTTGAGGCTGCTCGCCATGGCCATAAGCCTGTGTTTGAAACGCTCTTGTTCGACAGGATCCTCAGGCACGACGAATTCATCATCGTCGAGGCTTGCCTCGTCTTCGGAGGGAGGCATGTAATTATCGTCCTCTACCTCCCTGTCTGCCGCTCTCTCATGAGGGCTGGTTTCTCCATCCTCCTGTGCTGAATCCTGATGGAGGGGTTTGTCTTCGGCACTCTCCGGGGTGTTATTATCTCCCGTGCCGGAATCGCCGTTTTTGCTTTGGCGGGATTTAGAGCGGCGCCGCTGACGCCGGCGCTTAGGCTGCTTCTTGGAGGGGTCATCCTCCTTTGTTCCATCGCCATTCCCTTCTTTTGGGGTGTCCACCATGTATATGTCATATGACGAGGTGGCCTTCCAGTGCCCTATAGGCGCTGGTTCTTGGTCATCTCCTTCATCGGCGTCCATACCGTCGATGTCTTCGGAGTCGAAGTCAAGCATGTCGGTTAAATCATCGACAATGGCTACGAAGTGGGTGGTGGGTGGGCTTTGAATTTCTTCGTCGTCCGCATCTCAATCTGCGACTCCACTGTCGTGTCTTCCCATCTCGGAGTCGTTCTTGTCCGGGGCCTCGCCGTTGTCCACCGCCTTGCTGCGCTCGGTGCGGCGTGGTCAACAAACGAGAGTCATCGGAAGAGGATTGTATGTGGAGAGCCTGATGGCTGGGACCCATGAGGTCCATGGTCGCATGCAAGGAAACTTCCTCCTTATTAAGATGAAAAATGTTTCCTCCACCTGACAGCTGGGAGCCACCGACTGTATCTTCGCACGGTAGGAAGTGCCTCCTTGTTTTGTGAAAAACAATATTCATCCTTTTGACAGCTGGGACCCATCAGACTTGTGGGCCTACTAAGCAAACGTGTATGCAGGCCTTTGTCAACTTAATCAACAAATGATTCTAGCAGCTGGACCGTTGGATGTTAATCCAACAGTCGTGCTCCTTCTTCAACCTCTGTTCTTGCTCCTGTCTCCCGTGGGCGGCACCGCGGCTGTGCTGCCACGCACCCAAACCAGTCAAGTTTCCCACGCCTCTCCATCTGGGACTCCACTGCCCTGTCTTCCCCATATCCGGGTCGTTACAGTCTGGGGCCTCGCCTCGTCCACCGGCCTTGGTGCGCTCGGCTCGGTGTGGTCAACATGGTCAACAACCGAGAGTCATCGGAAGATGACTGTACGTGAGAGGCTGACAGTGGGGACGCACCACGCCCATGGACGCATGCATGAAATGGAACGCGGTGTGGTCAACGTGGCCAACGAATGACTTCCATCGGAAGTGTACTGGACGTGGAGGGGCTGACAGCTGGGTCCACGGCCGCAGCAAGGAAGTGCCTCCTTATTACGCAGAAAATAATGATTCCTCCACCTGACAGCATGGATCCACTGGACGGGCCACCGTATTTTGGGAAAAAATGTTCTCCCCTGACTGCTGGGACCCACCAGACAGGCCACCGTATTTCACGAAAAAACGTTCCCCCCGCTGTCAGCTCGGACCCACCGGAAGTGCCTCCTTATTAAGCAGAAAAATATGAATACTCCCCTTGCTAGCTGGGACCCACCTTTGTGGGAGGCTGACTTATGGGCCTACTAAGTTGACGGGGACGAAGGGCTTTGTCAACTTAGTCAATATGAACGATTCTAGCTCCAGTGATTGTACGATGTCCATCCAACGGTTGTAGTGCTTCTTCAACCTCTGGTCTTCTTGCTCCAGCCTCCCAAAGCAACGCCGGTCGTGCCGCGTGCTCCTGCCTCCCATGGTCGGCTGTGATGTCGCGGAGGCCTCACCGCCCCCTACTACTCCTGCCGCTGGCCATGCCATCCCTCTACTCACCCACACCCCCTGTTATTCTGCAGCGACGGCAGCCTCACACCGCAGCCGAACGAGTGAACCCTCATACTCCTCTACGCGTGGGCATCCACTGCCGCGTCTTCCCCGACTCCACGTCGTCCCCTTCCTAGGCCTCGTCGTCGTCCACCGCCCTGGTGCTCTTGGCGCGGCGTGGTCAACGTGGTCAAGGAACGACTTCCATCGGAAGAGTACTGTACGTGGAGAGGCTGACAGCTGGGTCCACGGCGGCAACAAGGAAGGGCCTCCTTATTACGTGCAAAATAATTATTCCTCCACCTGAAAGCAAGGACCCACCGGACAGGCCACCTTATTTCGCAAAAAAACGTTTCCCCCTGACTGCTGGGACCCAACAGCTACATCTTCGCATGCAAGGAAGTGCGTCCGGGCAAACAAAACGATTCGCCCCCTGACTTCTAGGACCCACCAGCTACATCTTCGCACACAAGGAAGTGCCTGACAGTCGGGACCCACCTAGCTGAAGCATACGTAGCGTTATCATTCTGGTCATGAACGTGTACATACTGGTCGATGTAGAGGCGTGCACTTGTCGTAGTAGAGGCGCGCACATAGCATGTACACTTACATACAACGGCCAGTGTGCAAGAAAGAAAAGACGGCCACGTACGTACATACGGGTGGGGTCTCGAATGCCTACTCGCACATACGTACGACCAGGGCTCGTGTACATGGCTGGGTCGGAACGGAGAAACATCATCGTCGTCGTGTTCATGGGGAGCCAACCGGCTGGGTCGGAACGGAATGTGTCGTCATATTCATCGGGAGGGCTTGGACAGAACAGGCGGTGAAAACAAGGCCTGGCGTACCGCACAACGGAGGAAACGGCCTTGTGTTCAACCAGCCATGTTCGAAACGGTATCCTATTCAACGGGAGGGGTCTGGCGTACCGCCAAACGGAGGAAATGGACCTCCTATGGTCGAAACGGGGGTCCTGTTGATCGGGAGGGGTGTGGCGTACCACAAAACGGATAAAACGGACTTGTGTTGGAGCGCTAGGTCCAAACGGGGGTCCAGTTCATCGGGAGGGGTGGGGCGTACCACAAAACGGGACTCCATGGGATACTGTTCATCTCCACCGTCGACCTCCTCCAGCCTCCACGGGCTCCTGTTCAACCACCCCTCCACGGGCCACTATTCATCAACCCCTCCACCTTCTACTGTTCATCTAGCCCTCCACGGGGTCGTCCTGTTCATCCAGCCCTCCACAGGGTCCTGTTCATCCAGCCCCAACTAGCTCG